>NC_079337.1:22897136-22987136 GCF_029582105.1 Oenanthe melanoleuca
GTTGTTCTCCAAAGAACAATATGTTTGTGGGCATCCCTACTTAGAGTGTGAAACTTGCCTTCGATTTGAAGCTGAACATAAATCTTCAGTGAATAATGACATCCAGCAGGTAGAGGCAGTGCTGGGAACCAGACATCCCACATCTTGAACACATTGCCTTCGGAAGAGGAAGCAGCCCCCAAAGTCCTAAAAAGCAAACTGCATGCAGAGCATCACAAATCAACTTGTAATGTGTCATTAAGCAACTTTTGGTTCTCATACTGAGAAGTTTCTGGATCTAATGACTGTGCATGGAATTACATCCATCTGTAAAAGTTTAGAAGAAACTGGCTTTGTTGAAGGAAAGGTGATTTCCTTTTCAGTAAAGCTGTGTCTTGGCTGCTTGGAAATTGCATTCGTGGTCAAAACAGCATTTGTGTTCATAAGCAGAGCAGTTATCAGCCAGCAGTGCTTATCACCAGAGGAACAGAGAAGATGAAATTTATTATGTTACTGAAGATGGCTGTGCAACAAGTGGTGGCCTGACTTTGCTAAAGAATTCTATACTTCTATAGGAAGATTATTTTTAATAAAAGTACATCAGAATACTTCAGGCCTCAATCTGCTTATTAAAAGTGTATTCTAACTTGCCAATATTTTTTAAAATACTTTAGAATTACCTTTAAATATTATGCAAGGATTCTGTAACCAGGCATTTGACATTGGGTTTAAAGAAATCAAACTCCTCATTATCCATTGACCAGAAAGTAGGAGCTAGACATGATGTTAATGAATGGGTACTTCACTGTTGCATTGGTAATAGAAGTGTATTGATTCTGATTCCCATTCAAAAGAAACTTGCTGTCAGAAGAAATATTTAAGAACAGTTCATATGTCTACATACATCATCTTCATTGATTTTATATTCTGTTTAAAATTTGACCAAAGTTGCAGTGTGGAACCATTTGCAAAGATAATCACAGTAACACTGCTCTAAAATGAAAATAAGCCTTCTCCTGTGCTTCATTTCCCCCCTAATTTTAAATCACCTGTTGACACAAACACAATGGAAGATAGCTCCTAATGAGATTTTTTATGCATGCTTAGGGGTATACACATCTGTGAATTCTGCCATGTTTCAGTTTAAATAATCTGTTGAAAACTCTGAATATAGCTTCAAGACATGGCAAACTGAATTATAAACAATAGTTATTGGAGAAAAAAGCATCCAAAAATATTTTATTATTCATGAAATTTAGATGTCTAAAAAATCTAAATACTTGGGGATTTTTTAATATGAACACATGGAATGATACTCACTTATTTAAAAAGCACAAAAGTGAGTAAATAGGAGTGAATTCCTACTTTTAGCCTGAGTTCTTCTATAGATAATGATGGAATACTTTTTCTATGACAATTTGTGGTTAAAGGAGTAACTGGAGTTTTGAACAATGTGTGGCAAATGCAAAATGCATGGTAACACCAGTTGTCTCCAGTTTTCTGCAATACTTGCCCAAAGGGAATTCAGTTTCTAAATTAGTGGTATGTCAATCTGAACACTAGTCATATTGAATTATTTTCCTGGAGTGAGCAAGTGCCTCTTTATGACCTTTTTGTGCTGAAGAAAGAACCTTCAAGGTGAGGACCAGCTGGAAACTGGTGCTATTTACAGTAAGGGTTTTCACACTGCTCTGCTCCAGGCACTGGGTAGCAATATGAATGGTTTAATTGTGGTGGTGTTGGACATTTGGCATGGTCTGATACAATGCAATAATACAGAGCTTTCCGTAGAGTGAAATTCTGTACTCTTGCATGCTTCACATTTTATACAATATCTGTATCGAAAGTCTGTAATAATTTTTGGATCTACCTGAAAGGAAGGAATACATTTGGGATGTGCAAAAGGGAACATGTGTGCTACTGAATAAAAGATAAAAATGGGGATTTTTCCACAGACAAAACCAGGATTTCTTAAAAAGAGAGGTGGAAAAGGAACCTTATTTGGACGAATGTCCAAGAGGTTATTAGGTGCTTCAGATGGTCAAGAAAAACAGGTAAAGTCACACAAGAATCCAAATACTAATCTCTGTTTCATTTATTGGTTTCCATTTTATTAAAATACCTGTTTTCACGTTAATAACAGTTTCCCACAGATGTTGCTTACTTGTGACTTAATAAAATGACTTTGTATCTGCAACCCCACAAAGAAATAGACTTCACAGAAAAAAAGGTTTATAGAAACAAGGGAGAGAGCCTGCAAAAGTAGTGCTGTTTATATGCATGATGATATCCCATTTTTTTTGGATGAGCTAAATTATACAAAGTTTATGACAAAATTTTCCTTCCTAAAATTGGGAATATTTTAATTGTGTCTCACTATATCCATCATCTTGATGGGTACAGGATTAGTGGGACTGCATTCCACTTCTGATACTGGTGTGAGCTTGTTGCTATTGGCATCAATGGGCTCTGGTTTCTTCTCAGGAGAACAGAATCTTTCTCATGTTACTATGAATAGTAAAGCCTGAACTATAGTTCAGATGAGCTGATGCTTATTGAAAACTGAAGAGAAGCAGATGAAAAAAATATAAAAACCAAGATTTGCAGCAAGAGATAATACCTAATTCACCACAGATTAAATGGCTAAACTGTGGCATGTACTTTTCTCTAGAAATATGAACTCAATTATACTAATTTTCAGGTATATTACTTTGCCCTATGTTTCTATATATATGAATGGTATGGAATTAATAGAGCCTAAAATTGCCTAAACGAGGTGACTAGACAGTGTGGTCCTGAGTGAACAACTGTTGTTCTAGCTGCTAGTTATGCAAGGAGCTATCTTGATGTCCAAGGTGCATATCTAAATACCGTTAGTGGTTTTCATTTGTCTGGCCCATTGGGACCAGCTATAGGGTGAACAAAATGCTGTCCTAGCATAGTCATGATTTTCCATTATCTTGACAGTCTTCTTTTATGTTTTCCTTGTAGCCTGTAATGCTGGAAAAAAGTAACCTTATAACAGGAAACAGATGACCAAGCTGAAGGGTGTTGTGTTTTAAAAGTCATCTGTGGGGACAAGTATCCTTAATTTTGGTTTTTCATTTTTGTCTTTATTGTGTTAATTATCTGCTTATTCAGCCGTATTTCAAGAGGTCTTAGTATTGCCATATTTAGGCAGGGGTAGTAATAAACATGGGACATTCCTAGTAGGTTCTTTGTGACCCCTAATTTTTATGTGGATTCATCTTAAAAAAAAAAAAATTACTATTATTTTGATAAATCTATCTTTTGATTTTTGCTATTAATGAAAATAACATGAGTGATCAAAATTACTCAAAGATAATTATTAGACAAACACACATAAAATTATTTACCCAAAGGGTGGCCATAAATTTTAGACTGATATTTTCTGTTTCTCATTATTGCTAGACTTTTAACTATTTGGTGGATGCAATGACAGTAAGCAGAAAAGTCATTTTAAACAGCTGTATTTCTAGGTGACATGCAATGCCAGGTATTCTCATTGAAAAGAGCATTTAAAGAAATTATTGATGGTCAAGTGTGTTTGATCTTAAGCAACCTGCAATGAAATGGCTGAATTTATAATAGGTTTAAACAGATTTCAGTAGAGCTCAACACCATCAGCTGAGGCAATTTACTTTAAAACTTTTGGTATAGGGTTAGTAATTAATCATATACATATACATATACATATACATATACATATACATATACATATACATATACATATAGGAAAGCATTGATTAGCAAAAAGTAACTGAAGAGTTAAGCATTGATTTCAGTCTTGCTCCATAGTTGTCAGCAGAAGGAAAAGCACATTTTCCTTTAAGCCTAATTAAGTACTAATTTTACTAATTTTTTACTAATTTTAGTGCTTTTGCCTTGGACCATTTACCTGTCATAACAAATTCCATTTGTACAATCTCAGTCTAAGTTCCTGTGGTTTTGTTACCATTTTTTAACAAAATCAAAATGTAGGTATCATGCATTTACCTGTCTATATGTCTAGTATCACTTACATGCCTCTAATAAAATGAAGAACGCCTCTGAACTTTCCATGCTCAGGCTTGCACTTAAACTATCTGGCTATCAAGATTTCAGTTCAGTAGCTTGTGCTTAGCAAGTTTCAGATTAATACAACTACAATTTGATTTTCCAAGTCAATAATATATTAAGATTCTGTACAAGAAGTAAAACTGAAAACAGCTTAATTTTCTTTGCTTGTAGCTTTTATTTAATCAGAAATTACATGAATAAAGAAATATCCTTCTCTGCAGTCTTCTCAAAGTGAATTTAAGAAAATACTTGAATTTTTAAAATAGGTAAGGTTGCTGAGGATAGTTTTATAATAAGGAGAGGACATATTTTCCCAGTATTGGTCTCTAGATGGTGAGCCATTACAATTTCCACCGTTTTCTGTCTCACTCGCAGGACTTCAGGCCTGATATGTGTTTTCCTGCACATGAAACCTGCAGAGCAAAACAGGAGTGAGCCTTGGATGGCTGCTGTCCCTGTCCCCACCACAGGCACATGCCATGCCTTGGCAACGTGAAGCTCTTACAGTCTCGTTTTTCCCCCTTGGTAACATGGGAATAATGTCACTCATTTTCTCTTAGAAAACAAAGACACTAAGTATTGATGTGCTATGTTGGAAAGAGTTCTCTGAAAGCCATGAGATTATTTGATCCATAGTATTGTTTCTTCCCAGCCTTGAGTACCTGAAATTCTTGCTCTAGTAATTTTAGCCCTTAACTTTTCCTTATTTTGCTTTACCAGATGTACTGTCTATACTCTACATTAATTCCTGCTGCTTCCAACATACAGGGCAAAATAACTAGTTTTTTATGTCAGACACAGCTATGGAAAATAGAAATATGTGCTTAATGACTGAGACTCAGTTAAAGTTAGTGCACGGTCTTTACACTGCAGCTGAATCCTAATGACAGTGTTCCAACACTGGCACAGTAAACCAGTGTGTTAGATGTCCTCATTTAATGGATGGGGAAAGAATCTGGAAAATTTTTAATCAAACATTTCTGGATCTAGATGTCACCATATTTCTGCAATCCACAGCAAGGCCTGGAAAGCTGCAGTTTTTCAGACAAGGGTGTTTCCAAGTGCAAAGCAAACATCTTACCTTCCTGACCCACATATCTGCCAGCTGCAATATTATCAGGTCACCTGGTGCAGTTCAGAAAAATACAGAGTGTCACATGCTTTAATTTTATTCTCACAGAAGATGTACAGGAACGTAAATTCATACCTGATTGCCCAGGGATGAAGGAACCACACTGATGTTTTCAGTGTCAAGATTCCTCATACTTATGCTTTGGATTTAAGACCTGTGTGGAGGTAGAAACTGAGTATCTGCACAAAGCACCACCACAGCTGACCCAGCCCTGCTGTACTGAAAAGGACAGTTTTTTAAAAAGCAATATGGAGAAAGGCCTGGTTGTGTTTTACAGATAGAACAGGAATTCTTTCTGTGAAAGTTCTTCCATGGAATACACGGTGCACACCCAACCAAGGGGACAACCCCCAAAGAGCTCATTCCATCCCTGATCTGTAGGCATAAGAGAATTGGGGTTTTTTGAGTTTTGAAAGCCCAGAATGGAGAGACAGCATATTTGCATTGTTCATTTCTCATATTCAGTGCTTTGGGACTCATACAAGGTGCTTAATTCTTCATATATTAAAGGTATACTTGGAATTTGTTTAGCATCTGAGCATTTTTATATAAGGCATTAAATCTTTATTGGGAATTTTCAAAAACTGAAAAGGTCATCTCCACCCATTCATCAAAACTCAGTATGTTGTCAATTACCATAAATTATTTAGTGTAGTACAGAGAAATTTTTGTAAGAAATGAGCCTCCTCATGTAGAGCATGAGCTGAACGCATCCTTGTGCCCTCCACAGCACTGGGTCAATTCCCACCATTCTCCCCACACCACAGAGCACCCAATGGGACCAGGACTGAGGAGCATCCCTGCACCTGCCATGGCTGAGATGGTTCCCTGGAGCTCTCAGGAGCCCCAGCCCATCCCTGTGAACACAGGTCCTGTGGCAGAGTGGCTGGAAGGAAACCTGAATGTCAATTCTGCTTTTCCTGCTGTGTCACCTTTAGCAGCAGAGCAGGGCCTTGGGAGGAAGGTGCTGTCCCTGGGAGCAGAGCAAACCTCCTGAGCCCTGCTGGGAAATGCTGTCAGAGGAACAGCTGAACACCTGACAATGTCAAGACTTCAGTGACATGAAATAAGGAACTGAATTGGGAGACTTTCCACAGTTTGGGAAAAAAATCAACAAAGTTGGATTTTATTTTAATTCCTGTTTACTAGGGTTAAAGTTAAAACGCTCCTGTAAGAGTTAAAACAACAACAGACTGAGAAACGTGGCGGAGGAGGGCTAAGGAAGGGTGTAAATGTATTTTTGCTGAGGTTTGGTGTGGTTGGTGGGCTCCTTTGGGCACAGAGGCTGCAGTGATGCTCAGGGCGCTGAGGCTGAGGGCGGCGGGAGGTGCAGCCCTGCCCTGCTCTGCCCCTGAGGCCCCAGTGCAGAGCCGTGCCCAGCTGTGCCCAGCACAGGCGGGATGTGCCTGTGCAGCAGGGCCGCAGCAGCCCTGGGCATGTGTGGAGGCCTGGAGCAGCCGTCCTGTGCAGCCAGGCTGGGAGAGCCGGGGCTGTCCAGCCTGGAGAGGAGCAGGCTGCGGGGAGGCCTCACTGCGGCCTGGAGTGCCTGAAGGGGGCAGGGAGCCATGGGGGAAGGGAAGGGCCTGCACTGCCAGGGGCAGATTCCATGGCATGTTGGCATCAACTGTGAGGGTGCTGAGACATGGCCACAGGCTGCCCAGAGAAGCTGTGCTTGCCCTGGCCCTGGAATGTTGCAGGCCAGGCTGGACAGGGCCCTGAGCACCCTGATCCAGTGGGTGGCAATGGAATCGGGCGATGGTTGAGGTGCCACCATGGCATTGTGGAACTCCATGGGGGAGCCAAAGGGAAACCCGTTACCTGGGCATGGAATGTTGGAACCGGTTGCCAGGGTCACTCCTGCACCCAAGGATCTGTTGGCACAGAGTCTGTTGAGCCAGTTGACGGATTCTCTGCTGCGCAGCAGACGTGGAGCATCCGTCTTCTCCACCCCAAGAAGAAATATAGAGAGATTTGCTGCCATTTTCAATCCAAACTCTGGAGTGAGTGTGCAGGTGAGTGCAGACAAGTCTTGAAAAGGCTTCTGCTGCTGAGGGGCTGGGCTGGGCTGCAGGATGGGCTGCACATGGGCTCAAGTACCAGAGCCACAGACTTCTCATCCAGCTTTGGACAGCAGCTGGAGACCTGGGAATGGGAGTCTTGGGGCATGGAGGTGTTGAGGAAAATTGACATTCCAAATAGAAAATCTCCGCTCTACTTTTCTGATAGGTTGGACGAAAAATCTGCAGTGGACTCCCTAAGGGAAGCTAAGGGGTTGGTCACATCCCTGGCATTCCTTTGTTGGTGTTTGCCGGTGGTTTTTGCTCAAAAAACACCATGAGCTCAGTAAGTACTTTGCTACTCAATGTAAATCTGATTCTTGAGACATTTTCCAGGGTACTTCTAGAGAGTTTTCAAGAGTTTGCAGCAAATGCATAGGAACATAGAAACACAGAAGCCTTTAAAAACTTCATGAAACTTCATGTTCTGGAATACTGAAGATTTAGAATCCCTATGGGTGTTAGTAGTAGCTTACAGTGTGAGCAGCAACCTGATTTAATCGGGAACAAATCTCGTTTTCAAGCCATTGGAACAGGTACCTTCTGGATGAGACAGCTTGTCGTAAATCAGGGGATGTATTTTCTCTGAGGTGCTGTGCTCAGCTGGGAATGGCTCATGGCACTATTTGATGCATATTCCAGCCTTTGCAGCCTTTGTTTTCTGTATCCTTGTGTGCTGTCCCTGGTGTTGCAAAAACCAAGGGCCATGTTCATATCAGTGGCACAGAAAATGCTAAGGCTTTGTTCTCTGCCAGGGTCAGCGAAAGCGCCCTGGAGGAGCAGCTGAATCAGGACCAGCTCGGAAACGGAGCAGGCTGCAGCGCTCCAGCACAGGTGGGACTTCACAGGCAGAGCCAATAGAGTTTGTGGAAAGTTGTACACTTGCTTTGGAGCCTGGTAAGAGCAGGAGCTGTTCTGGAGGTTGAGGATCTTCTGGCCATGTGCTTTTGCCAGTTTCTAGGCCCTTTACTGGGGAGAAAGAGAAACCTTGGGTTTGAGGAAGCACCTGGCACAGCATCCTGAAACAAGAAACCTTCTGAGAACTGCTTTGGCTTGTTACTGAGCTCACTACATTGGCCCCTAGTGAGAGATGAGCTGTGTAGCAAAGGTCCTCAAGTGCTGCTCAAACACCTGAATGTGTGCTCTGATGAGCTGGCAGTCACTGCAGCTGCCACAGTGGGGGTGGCAAGCTGAGTGTGGGGTCTCCCAAGCTGGACAAAGAGCAAGAAAAGTTTCTCATTAGCTGTGGCCCATCCTTCAAGGGAACATGTAGAGCATAGTAGTGTAAAATGAGGGTTGTCCCTATGATTACAGCTTTGGTCGGGTTTTTTTCTTCTGTGTGCTAATCATTCCCCTATGTGAGATGCTTCACCTATTGGTGTGAATCTCCCATAGGCTGTTGTCATCCAACAGAACTGGTGAGGAGCTCAGCTGCTCTTCCTCTAGTGTTTCCCCTTCAGAGGACAGGGCTGGCAATGCTGCCTGTGGACTGTTGAGGGCAAAGCTTGGGTGAAATTCTGGACACATTCCTGGAAAAAAGATACCAAGGGCAGAGTGAATCCAACCTCAGCGTGTTCCACAGTGGCAGCCCATTTCATACCTCTGCAATCTCTGGTCTTGACTCTGATGTTCTCTTTTTCAACTGGTGAAGAAGTCATCGATCTCACAGGCGAAGAAGAAGTTATAGATCTCACTGATGAACCTTCTGAGCCTGAAGTCATCACCATCAGTGATGATGAATCTGTTGTGGTAAGTAGTGAATGGCACACTCCTCTCCATCTTGCAGTCAAATTAGCTTCTCTTGAACTCCTGGGCCTGTGGTCTGGCATCAGACTATCTCTCTGAGTATCACTTGCAGAGAGTGGAAGAGTAATCCGAAAGAGTTTGTTGCTTCAGTGATTTAAAATAAAAAGCAAGAGGACAGGAAGTCTTCGGCTTCCCAAATAAGAAGTGTTTTTGCTGCAACCTCAGTTTAAGGTACCCCTGTCACTGATGTGCCAAGCAAAACTGCAGCTGGCTGGGGTACAAACCAGTAGTGTTTTATTACTCCAAGATGTCTTTCATAATGTCATTTTTTTTTCTTTTGATTTCCCTTATTTTCCCATATTTGAAAGAACAGTCTTTAACGCAGCCCACAGTGTAGTTTGTCCCAACAGTTTTGGGATGTCACTGCTGCTGTACAAAGCAGAATATGCAGCAGGCATAGCATAAAGGGTAGCTCCTGACAGCATTATTCCTGAGCCTTTGCAAAGGAAAGGCCTCATACTTTACAACAGAGCCTGCATGACCCAGCCCTAGTTCCACCAAAAGCAAGGGTCTGGGTTTGGGGTTCTTTCCTTAACAACTGTTAATCTAATACAGAATATTTTTGGATACCACAGTCAATTTGGCAGTTTGGAGGAGAAAGAGGGAAAGAAAGAGCTCCAGGCCCAAATGCAATTAGGAAACTGAAATGGGGGAGCAGGGAGTAGAGTGTTCAGAGCTTCCTAAGCACCTCCATTTCTACCCCATTTCAGGACAGCGACCAGAGCCAGCAGCAGCCACATCTTTCCATGGCATCAGAGAATTCAGCTGAGCCACTGGAACGAGATGAAGACCCAAGAGATACTGATGAGTATGTGACAGATAAATTGACTCTCTAAAATCTAATTTCTGACACATCAGAAAGTAGTTTTTGCCAAGCTTTTGGGTTCTGCTTCTTTCTGTGTCAAAACTTCAGAATTGGAATAGAGTGGCCTGATGGGAAGAGAAGTAATTAAGAAAACAAAACAACAGAAGTACAATCTGTGGAAAAACCATTCCTCTCTGTGCATGAAGCCATTACTGAATGTTTCTTCAGTATGGCTTGAAATGCTTGCAGGATGTAAAACCTGTTGGAAAGATTGCTGGGCTGGGATGTTGCTACATCAAAAGAGGGGATGTTTTAAGTACCAACATTTTCTTTGTTGGCAACCCTTGGTTGTCCAGTGTGGGCAATAGAAGCCTCCCTGTTTAAATGGCTGCATGTTCTTCTGTTTGTGCTCTCTCTAGTGATTGGCTGCTGTATGATTTCGATCTGCCATATTGGTCAGATGAGGAGTCAGAGGTGAGGATCCACTGGTTCTTGTCCTTTCTGCTTTGTGGGAGGGAAAGGGGCAGAGGGGGAGCTGCACAACTCAATTGTCCTAGGTGGGTGCCATGAGCAGCTGGCTGGAGGCACAGCCCTTGCTGGGAAGCTCCAACCTTCACATCCCTACAAGTCCCTTCTTGGTGGTGTCTGTAGAGGGAGAAGCCCTTGCCAGGATGGCACTGGCAGATCTGTGTGTTTCTTGTAGTTCTAGCACTGAGTGACAGATTGATTGCACATACTCCAAGTGCTGTTTGCCTGGTGCCAATGGACCAGCAACCTGGATTTCTTTACTGCCAATGCCTGTTGTGGTTTCCTTTCTTCACCAGCAGTTCACTCTATCCCAAGTGTTTATGGCAATCACATCTGTATTTTCCCTTTTGAAGGAAAAAGAGGGACAAAAACAGGTCCAGGCCCAAATCCAGTTAGGAAGCTGAAACATAGGAGGAAGGTGTTGAGCTGATTCCTAATCTGTCTCCATTTCTACCCCATTGCAGGACAGGGTGCAGAACCAGCAGCTGCCACAGGTTTCCAGTGCAGCAGAGAATTCAGCTGAGCCACTGGAAAGGGATGAAGAACCAAGAGATACTGATGAGTATGTGACAGATAAATTGACGCTCTAAAATCTAATTTTTGATACATAGCAGAAAGTGCTTTTTATCGAGCTGTTGGGTTCTGCTTGATTCTGTGCCAAAACTTAAGAATTGGAAGGAGTAGCCTGATGGAAAGAGAATTAAATAAAAAACAAAACATAACAAACAAACACAATCCAGTAGAAAAAGCATTCCTCTCTGTATATGAAGGAATTCCTGAATGTTTCTTCAGTATGGCTTGAAATGCTTGCAGTATGAAAAGCTCTGGGAATGATTGTGTTGCTGGGCTGGGATGTTGCTAAAAAAGAAGGGGATGTTTTACGTGCCAACATTTTCTTTGCTGGTAACTCTTGGTGTCCAGGGTGGACAATAAATGGATCCATGTTTAATGGCTGCATGTTCTTCTGCTTCTGCTCTCTCTAGTGATTGGCTGCTGTATGACTTCGATCCTCCATATTGGTCAGATGAGAACTCAGAGGTGAGGATGCACTGGTTCTTGTCCTTTCTGCTTTGTGGGAGGGAAAGGGGCAGAGGGGGAGTTGCACTATTCACTTGTCTTAGGTGGGTGCCATGGGCAGCTGGCTGAAAGCACAGCCCTTGCTGGGAAGCTCCACCTTGCAGGTCCCTCCTAGTCCATTCTTGGTGGTGTCTGTAGAGGGAGAAGCCCTTGCCAGGATGGCACTGGCAGATCTGTGTGTTCCTTGTAGTTCTAGCACTGACTGACAGACTGCAAATATTCCAAGTGCTGTTTGCCTGGTGCCAATGGTGCAGCAAGCTGGAATTCTTTACTGCCAATGCCTGTTGTGGTTTCCTTTCTTCACCAGCAGTTCACTCTATCCCAAGTGTTTATGGCTATCACATTTGTATTTTCCCTTTTGAAGGAGAAAGAGGGACAGAAAGAGCTTCTGGCCCAAATCCAGTTCGGAAGCTGAAAAAGGAGGGTGATGTTGAGCTGATTCCTAATCTGTCTCCATTTCTACCCCGTTGCAGGACAGGGTGCAGAACCATCAGCAGCCACATCTTTCCATGGCATCAGAGAATTCAGCTGAGCCACTGGAAAGGGATGAAGAACCAAGAGATACTGATGAGTATGTGACAGATACATTGACTCTCTAAAATCTAATTTTTGATACATAGCAGAAAGTGCTTTTTACCACAATTTTGGGTTCTGCTTGATTCTGTGCCAAAACATCAGGATTGGAATAGACTGGCCTGACAGAAAGAGAATTAATTAAAAAACAAAACAAAACAAACGCATACAATCCAGTAGAAAAACCATTCTTCTTTGTGCATGAAGCCATTACTGAATGCTCCTTCAGTATGGCTTGAAATGATTGCAGGATGTAAAACCTGTTGGAAAGATTGTGTTGCTGGGCTGGGATGTTGCTAAATCAAAATAGGGGATGTTTTAAGTGCCAACATTTTCTTTGCTGGTAACCCTTGCTGGCCAGTGAAATAAATGGATCCATGTTTAATGGCTGCATGTTCTTCTGCTTCTGCTCTCTCTAGTGATTGGCTGCTCCATGATTTCGATCTGCCATATTGGTCAGATGAGGACTCAGAGGTGAGGATGCACTGGTTCTTGTCCTTTCTGCTTTGTGGGAGGGAAAGGGGCAGAGGGGGAGTTGCACTATTCACTTGTCTAAGGTGGGTGCCACGGGCAGCTGGCTGGTAGCACAGCCCTTGCTGGGAAGCTCCAACCTTCACATCCCTCCTAGTCCATTCTTGGTGGTGTCTGTAGAGGGAGAAGGCCTTGCCAGGATGGCACTGGCAGATCTGTGTGTTCCTTGTAGTTCTAGCACTGAGTGACAGACTGCAAATACTCCAAGAGCTGTTTGCCTGGTGGCAATGGAGCAACAAGCTGGAATTCTTTACTGCCAGTGCCTGTTGTGGTTTCCTTTCTTCAGCAGCAGTTCACTCTATCCCAAGTGTTTATGGATATTACATTTGAATTTTCCCTTTTGAAGGAGAAAGAGGGAAAGAAGCAGCTCTAGTGCAAACTGAGTTGGGAAACAGGAATGGGGAGGAGGGAGGACGGTGTTCAGGTGGTTCCCAAGCTGCCCCTGTTTCTACCCTGTTGAAGTAATGGGAGCAGAATCAGCATCACCCACTTATTTGTATTCAGGGCAGCAGCTCCTTGTGCTACTGCTTTGAATGTTCTTAACCCAAGCTAGAGGGTGATACCCTACCCTTCCTCACCTGCTCTGCTTTAACTGCTCTCTGAGCTGAGGTTTGCCTGCAGCACCAGGGGGCTCACCAAATCTAACTGTATCTTCTTTTCTCTCCCTTCCCATGTGCATCAATTGAAGCTGCTTGAAGGTGAGTTGATGTTTTACAGTTGGTATTGGAATTGTCATAAACATAATTTTTAATTTTTGCTTTATTGATTTTTTTTTCCAAAATCTCAAGTTGTGGAGATTGAAACTGCCTTTATGAAAAGGCAAAGGACAGTGCTTTAGTAGAGCAATAGAGCAAATGTTTGGTGTTGGTCTGTAGCAGAGTAGTCACAATATCTGGAAAGGTTCAGCCTTCCTATTTGGGAAAGGAGTTTGTGTAAGCTTGTTTTTAACCCAGCTGAACAGAGTCCATTTAAAATAGGAGCATTACTGACTATTTATATATCTCATTTCTAGGGTAGCTCTAGGGAGAGAGAGAATAATAGATCTAACTTCTGAAAATTAAATTACAGGATATGAGGAAGAAAGGAGTAATGTTAGAGTGAACAGCCATGAACAGGTGGATGGCTCTGGTAATGGAAGAGGAGCCAATGAAGCCCCTGTGGCTGCCTCAGCCCCTGCAGAACAGGGAGCAGAGGAGGAGGACACTCAAAGCTCAGAGTATGTATGTAGGGCTGAAACCCCACCAAACATAGAATTTTGTGCCTTCTTTTCATTTCTGTGTAGGAATCAGCTATCCAGATATACCTGGTTTATCTTTCAAGCCTTCCCTACTCTACTTAAATCCCTCCTTCTCCCATGTTGCACATTGATCAAAGGATACCATTTGCAGTTTGGGAGAAAAAGGCTGCCCAAGGCAGATGTACAACTCTCCACACAACCTTAGGGATGAGTGTGGAGTATGGCAAGGAAGGGGGATTGGTCACAGGCCATAGCTCTGTATTGCATTTGCTTTTTCTGACAAGCTCTAGTATCAATGTTAGCTATGGAAATACTTCCAGTGTTACCAATGAGGCTTGGCATCATGGGGCCAGCAGGCAGCAGCTGGACAAATTGCAGCAGAGATTCCCTGCTGGAATGGTGTCAGCTGGCTGCCTTTCTCCTGCAGCTGGAGCCCTTCTTCCCAAGGTAGACCTGCACACAGGTGGTTGTGGAGGTCCTGCTTTTATGGCCAGTCTGGATGTCACAAGCCCTGATTTGTTTGCTTCTGTGCTGGAAATCCTGCAGTTCAAGTTGGGTGCCTGCACAGGAAAACCCCCCATTCTGCAGAGAAATGGCAAAGTCCTGCTGTAGCAGCACTCCATCAGGATAGGAAAGATGCATTTCATTCAACTGATTAAATTAAAACAGGTGTATGTGCCACTAAGGAAGACAAAGAAATGAGAATTGTGGTATAAGGTTTTCTAAAGTGATTTTTTGGGGTGGGTGGAAAGACACAGGTTTTAAAAATACTGGTGTGCTTTGAGCCTTTTGGAATGGCAAGGTAGGAGAGAAGTTGAGTATGGAAGTTTTAGATGTCAGGTCTTAAATAAGCCACCTAAAGGTGGCATAGAGACTGCTTTTACTTCACAGCTGGGTGACTGACTGCACCTCTCCCCTATTGAAAAACAGGACACTCTTTCTCTCAGGGCAGGCAGACCCCAAATCCTCATTAAATGCAGCAAGCAGTGTGTTAAAAGACAGCAGGATTCTTCAAAGGAAATGTCACATGGTAGTCAGTGCAGTTGTGTGATTATGAGAGATTTTCTGTACCAATAGCCATTGAAGTGTGGTGATATTAACAGCTGTATGTTAACAGCTTTCTTGTTCTCTTACCTCTAGAGCACAGCAAGGAGTTATTATTAAGTGTCCAATTTGCATGGATTGTTACTCAGAGGTGAGGATTCTGTTGTCATCCTTTCTGCTTTGTGGGAGGAGGAGGATGCCAGAAGGGGGCTGCACTGATCAGTTGGCTGATGTGGATGCTGTGGGCAGCTGGCTGGGAGCACAGCCCTTGCTGTGAAATTCCACAAGTCACTTCTTGGTGCTGAATGTAGAGGGAGAAGCCCTTGCCAAGATGGCACTGGCACATCTGTGGGTCCCTCATTATTCTAACTGCTTTCAGATGCTCTCAATTCTCATTTGCCTGCTGCTAACAGAGCAGCAAATTCTTTCCTCCCAATATATGTTGTGGTTTTCTTTCTTCCAGATCATGCGACACGGACGACAGCTTGTGGCAACCACGTGTGGCCACATCTTCTGCAGTCGGTGCCTCCCTGTTGCCCTGGAGACTGCTCACACGTGCCCAACCTGCAGGGTGCACCTCAGTCCACAAAGATTCCATCCCATTTATTTATGAGCAGTTCTCAGAACAGAGTCAGATCCATCTTGGACAACAGGCGATGCAGAGACTTGTTGCTTCATGTATATAGTTCTTCATGTATATAGTTCTTCATGTATATAGTTCTTCATGTATATACTCCCATTTTTGCTGAATTAGTTTATAAATATTGTTTTGATTTATTTAAATGTAGTCTGTCTCCTCTTCTGTGCTGGACTCTGCTGACAGACAGAGATGTTGTTGAACAGGTGGAAATAAGGCTCTTGGTTTGAGCAGTCAGAAGCTCGTTCCTCTCATCACACTGGAGTCATTGATTTGGGGGAAATGCTCTAAAGCTATAAGCTTGGTATTTCTTGTGGCCAGCGTGTGCTGTAGTGGGAAAAAGGAACAGGCCCTGCTTGGGGTGTGAGGCATTGTGGTGTGAGGTGCCACAATCTTTGGAAAGCGTCTCCAGTGAAGGAGGAAAATCGCTGCGGTGGCACAGGCTGCCTCACTGGGAAAAACAAAACCACAAACTCCAGATAATCCAGGCAACGAAGGAAGGAGAAGCAAGAAGTGTCTTTGTATGGGGTTCCACAGGGCAGGTTTATTCCAAGCAGCAGTGAAGGGTCCAGGGACAAAGACAAGGAAAACTGGAGTGTCCAGGTTGAAGTACAGGGGAGAAAGTGGATGGAGCAGAGCATCAGGGCCAATGGGCTGAGGGCTCAGGGGTGGGGCACTGGCAGGGCAAAGGGGGACAAACAATAGGGTAAAAGGGGGCAGGGCTCTGCATCAAAATGGGGCCAATGGGTGACCTGGGAAAAGAGAACATTTTAGGGAGCATACATATGAGGGGGAAAAGGGGTGGAGAGGCCAACAGGCCAAGCAGGGAAACAGAACTCTGGTACATGTACATGAAACCAGTATGGGGTGTGGGCTGCAAGTAGTTCTTCTCCAAGTCCTTAGTGTTTCCCCAACAGCTCATGGCCTCTTTCTCCAGGACATGGAGATTTCTGCCCCTCGAGCATGTTCCAGGGCTCCCACAATGTGGGATTACAGTTTCTCAGGGCACACTCTGGTGGATGCTTTGGTGAAAATTATTTCATTGCTCAGAAGATGGAAGGACTAGCGTCCAAAGTCCAGCATCCAACACTAACATCCAAAGAAAGCAACTTCCCTTGAGAATAACTAGTACATGAACAAACTGCTGCATTTTGTGTTGTAAGGTTTCATTAGAACTAGAGCCTGGAGTCTTTTGAAGGAATGTGTTTTTGGATGTATGAAGTTGGTTACTGACTTTCAGCTGTTAGCAGTACAACTGTGTTGTAGCTCCAGTTCCTTCAATTCCAGCATTATCATCCTAAGGTACATAGAAGAGACATGCAATTATCAGGAGGTATAATAATTGGATATAAGAGAGGAAACAGAATTACTTCTATTATATAAAAGCAATAAAGACACTAAGGCAGATTTCAGGTAAACAATAGTAAATTAATTGTGCTATGATACAGAAATCTCAGATGACCAAACTGAACCAAGGTCCCCCGTGTGTTGAAAGTCAGTCATCTCTGTGGACATGCATCCTTAATTTTGGTTTTTCATTTTTGTGTTTTTCGTGTTATTTATCTGCTTCCTCAGTCATATTTCAAGATGTCTTAGTATTGCCATATTTACGCAGAGGTAGTCATAAACAAGGTTCATTGTACTCCTAATTTAAGTGTGGATAAATCTTAATTTAAAAAATTGAATACACTGGTATTGGGCTGAAAGAGTGGTCTTTTGAATTAGGTTTTTACTGAAATATACCAGAGTTGTCAAAATTACTCAGAGATAATCCTTTGACAGACACACATAGAATTATTTGCTTACATGATAGCAAAAAATTTTAGAGTGATATTTTCTGCTTTTTATTATTGCTAGACTTTTAACTGCTTGGCGAATGCAGTGAAAGTAAGCAGAAAAGTGTTTTTAAATAGCTGTATTCCTGGGTGACATGCAATGTCAGGTATTCTCATTGAAAAAAGCATTTAAAGAAAGCTTTCATGGTCAAGTGACATTGCCCTTAAACAATCTGCAATGAAATGGCACTCAGCTGATTTTCTGATAGGTTTAAACAGATTTTAGCAGGGTTCAGCACCATCAACTCAGCTGCGGCAATTTTCTTTGCAAATTTCTATAAAACTTTAGGTTTGTGTTTAGTAATTAACCCTTTCAATGTGTATATATATGTATAATTTTTAAGAAGTATTGATTTAGGAAAGCTATGATTAGCAAAACATAACTGAAGGGTTGCAGCACTGGTTTTAGTCTTGCTGTATAGTTGTTAGCAGAAAGAAAAGCACATTTTAAGCTCTTTCCATCCCTGACTTGTAGGCATAGAAGAAATGGAGTTTAATGAGCTTTGAAAGGCCAGACCGGAGAGACAGCATATTCGCATTGCTCATTTCTCATATTCAGTGCCTTGGGACTAATTCAAGGTGCTTAATTCTTCATATATTTAATACATACTTGCAATTGCTTTAGCATCTTAGCATTTTTACACAAAGAATTAAACCTCCCTTGGAATTTTTCAAAAACTGGAAAAGTCATCTCCACCAATTCTTTAAAAAATTGTCAATTACCCAAAAGAACGAAATGTAATAACAGAAATTTTTGTCAGAAAAGAACTTCCTCATGTAGAGCATGAGCTGAACGCATCCTTGTGCTCTCCACAGCACTGGGTCAATTCCCACCATTCTCCCCACACCACAGAGCACCCAATGGGACCAGGACTGAGGAGCATCCCTGTACCTGCCATGGCTGAGATGAGTTCCCTGGAGCTCTCAGGAGCCCCAGCCCATCCCTGTGAACACAGGTCCCGTGGCAGAGTGGCTGGAAGGAAACCTGAATGTCAATTCTGCTTTTCCTGCTGTGTCACCTTTCGCAGTGTAAGGAAAATTAATCCACAAACACCAGAGGTTTATGTCCAAAAAGGAGACAGAGGAGTCCTTTTTGCTTTATTCGAATAAAGGGAGAGACCATGGGGTATTCCCCTGGGATCTCTCGAATTTTTGGAGGACGCAGCCTCCCTTTTTATCCTAATTTCCTGGCCGCTTTTCCCTCTCTCTTTCCCCATTGGCTGAGGTACTCGAGAGGCACAGACTTCCCGGAATGCCTGACACCTGACATTCCCATCTAATGTAAACCCTCCCTTTTAATTTTTAATTCTTGTACAATTCATACTTTCCCCCGCTGTTGCTTCTTTCATCTTCTGTTACCCAATTTCATTTACCAGCAAACCTACAGTTTGTTTGTAAAGGCAAATCTCTTTTTCCATTCACCAATCAGTGTAATCCCTCCCATTGTTTCATTTATCTTTAGGTGCTAACTTTATCTACCAACAGATTTACAATTAATTTGTAAAGACAAATGTAGCATTCCTCTCAGCAGCAGAGCAGGGCCTTGGGAGGAAGGTGCTGTCCCTGGGAGCAGAGCAAACCTCCTGAGCCCTGCTGGGAAATGCTGTCAGAGGAACAGCTGAACACCTGACAATGTCAAGAACTCAGAAGTGAAATAAGGATCTCAATTGTTAGATCCTTTCAAGAGTTTGGAAAAAAATAGCAACAAACTTTTGATTTTAATTGCTTTTTAGTAGGGTTAAAGTTAAAACATTCCTGTAAGAGTTAAAACAACAACAGACTGAGAAACGTGGAGGAGGAGGGTTAAGGAAGGGTGTAAATGCATTATTGCTGAGGTTTGGTGTGGTTGGTGGGCTCCTTTGGGCACAGAGGCTGCAGTGATGCTCAGGGCGCTGAGGCTGAGGGCGGCGGGAGGTGCAGCCCTGCCCTGCTCTGCCCCTGAGGCCCCAGTGCAGAGCCGTGCCCAGCTGTGCCCAGCACAGGCGGGATGTGCCTGTGCAGCAGGGCCGCAGCAGCCCTGGGCATGTGTGGAGGCCTGGAGCAGCCGTCCTGTGCAGCCAGGCTGGGAGAGCCGGGGCTGTCCAGCCTGGAGAGGAGCAGGCTGCGGGGAGGCCTCACTGCGGCCTGGAGTGCCTGAAGGGGGCAGGGAGCCATGGGGGAAGGGAAGGGCCTGCACTGCAAGGGGCAGATTCCATGGCATGTTGGCATCAACTGTGAGGGTGCTGAGACATGGCCACAGGCTGCCCAGAGAAGCTGTGCTTGCCCTGGCCCTGGAATGTTGCAGGCCAGGCTGGACAGGGCCCTGAGCACCCTGATCCAGTGGGTGGCAGCGGAACCAGGCGATGGTTGAGGTGCCTCCATGGCATTGTGGAACTCCATGGGTGAGCCAAAGGGACATTACCTGGGCATGGAATGTTGGCAAAGTTGTTTGCAAATATTTATTATCCCGCTCTTACTACTCTTTTTTATTAAAGAGGGCCACCTGGATAGCACTGGATGATAGGTCACTCACCCATTGTACAAGACCATGGACACCAGTAAAGAAAATTACAGCAGATATGTTACAGTCCAAAACAGATTATTTTTGAGAAAAAAACGCAAAAATTACACCTAGTCACTGAAGTGGAGCATGAACCTTGAGGCTGCCTTATTGTCTGGTAGCTGCAGAATCTTATGGTTGGTGCTAATGCCCATTTTTTTGTTGGGCTCAGGCGGGAAGATTGATCAGCATACAAAACCTGATCTCTCATTTTGGCTGGGGGACTAAAAAATGTGATTTTTAAGTCCTGCATATACTGGATTTGTGTGGCCTTACTTTGATAGTGAGGGGGGCAATGGGATGGCTTGTGTGAGAAGCTGCCAGAAGCTTCCCCCATGTCTGACAGAGACAATTCCAGCTGGCTCCAAGGCAAATGTACTGCTGGCTAAGGCTGGCCTCGTCGGGAATGAGAGCAATGCCTTTGTGATATTAACATATTTAGGAAGGGAAAAAAGTTACTGCACAGATGTATTTGTGGCCAAAAAGGAGCAGAAGGGGATGGGACTGCAGCCCATGAAAAGTGACCCACGTTGGAGCAGTTAGAGGAGAGCTGTCTCCTCTGGGTGGGACCCCACACTGGAGCAGAAGGACTCCTCTCTCTGAGGTGGCAGCAGTGGCAGAAAGCTGTGGTGAACTGACCACAACTCCCATTCCCCATCTCTCTGCACTGCTGGGAGGAAAGGAAATAGAGCCAAGGAAGAGGGAGTCATGAGGAAGAAGTTGGTTTTAAAATTTATTTTCCTTTTATCCATTCTGCTCTACATTTTTTAGCAATAAATTCCATTAATATCTCCAATGCTTGTGACACTATTTGATGAGTGATGTCTCCCAGTCCTTATCTCAACCCATGAACCTTTTGCTGTATTCTCTCTCCCCAGCCCAGTTGCAGAGGGCAGTGAGAGAATGGCTTGGATGGGTGTCTGGCATCCAGGCAGGAGCAATCCAGCACACCATGAAATGCACTGACCCTGCTCACCTTGCCCTCAGTGTATTGGCTCCTCACATACCCAGGTGAGTACACCTTAGCTCACTGAGCTTATGCCATATCTGAGCCACCAGCAGCACCATCGTGCCCCCAGAGTAATAGGAAAAGTGTGAAAGGTGCATGAGTTTGGCCATCACTGGCTGGCAGAATGTGCAACAGGATATGGCTCTGCAGCCATGCTGGGATGTCCCTGTGACATTGGCTGCGGTTAGGGAGGACGGAGAAAACAAGGATGATGATTTTGGGGGTACAGGAGTGGCAGCACACACTGGTTCTGGGTTTCAGTGCTGTCTTGGTTTGAAAGACAGATGTCTGCTGAGGAAGGAAGAGCCTCCCTTGAAATGGCACCTGTAGACCCCCTACCTGCAAATTATTACAATTTTGAAATGAAGAGACTCTCAGGCAAGGTAGCGGGAATAGAAATAACAGTTCTTTACTAGTATATGTAAATATTAAAATAAAAATACAATTTAATAGGAAAATTAAGAGAAATGCAGTCGTAAAGAAAAACCCCACTGACAACAGTTAAAAATGTCTGTCTATCCACAGAGTCCAGTACACAGAGGAAGACAGACTATATTTAAATCAATCAAAACTTTATTTCTAACTGAATTCATCAAAAATGAAACTATATACAGGAAGAACTATGTACATCAGGAACCAAGTCTCTACAGCGCCTGTTCTCCAAGATCCGTCCCAGTCTGTGCAGAGAAATGGAAGCACTCATAAATAAATGGGATGGTACATTTCTGGACTGAGATCTTCCCTGCAGGCCGGGCACGTGTGAAAAGCCTCAAGGGCAACAGGGAGGCACCGACTGCAGAAGACGTGGCCACACGTGGTTGCCATAAGGTGTCGTCCACGTCGCATGACCTGGAAGAAAGAAAAACACAACATGTATTGGGAGAAGGAATTGGAGTTTGCTGCTCCACTGGCACCAGGCAAATGAGACTTTAGAGCATCTGAAATCAGTTAGAATAATGAGGGACCCACAGATGTGCCAGTGCCATCTTGGCAAGGGCTTCTCCCTCTACATTCAGCACCAAGAAGTGACTTGTGGAGCTTCACAGCAAGGGCTGTGCTCCCAGCCAGCTGCCCACAGCATCCACATCAGCCAACTGATCAGTGCAGCCCCCTTCTGGCATCCTCCTCCTCCCACAAAGCAGAAAGGATGACAACAGAATCCTCACCTCTGAGTAACAATCCATGCAAATTGGACACCTAATGACAACTCCTTGCTGTGCAGGAAGGGAAACAGAGCTAGAAAGAACATGCAGCTGTTAATATCACCACACTTCAATGGTTATTGATACACAAAATCTCACAGAATCACACAACTGCACTGACTAGCCTTGGACATTTCCGTTGAAGAATCCTGCTGTCTTTAACACACTGCTTGCTGCATTTAATGAGGATTTGGGGTCTCCCTGCCCTGAAGGAAAGAGTGTCCTGGTTTTCACTTCGAGAAAGCTGCAGTCAGTCACCCAGCTGTGGGATGAGAAGTAACAGCAGTCTCTAGCACTGGCAACTCTATATGGCAACTTTGACTTCCAGGAGGTCATCAGTAACAGCTTTGTAACCACAGCATCCAGCTGTAGTTCCTCTGGGAACCATCCCCCCAGAATACTCATTGCAGGACCCAGTTCTAACGCTACAGACTAACATGGCTCTGGCAGGATGCAGCCCCAGGAAGGAGCCTTGGGCTGCCTTTTTCTCCCCAAATTCAAATGCTATCATTTGATCAATGTGCAACATGGGAGAAGGAGGGAATTAAGTAGAGTAGGGAAGGCTTGAAAGATAAACCAGGTATATCTGGATAGCTGATTCCTACACAGAAATGAAAAGAAGGCACAAAATTCTATGTTTGGTGGGGTTTCAGCCCTACATACATACTCTGAGCTTGAGTGTCCTCCTCCTCTGCTCCCTGTTCTGCAGGGGCTGAGGCAGCCACAGGGGCTTCATTGGCTCCTCTTCCACTACCAGAGCCATCCACCTGTTCCTGGCTGTTCACTCTAACATTACTCCTTTCTTCCTCATATCCTGTAATTTAATTTTCAGAAGTTAGATCTATTATTCTCTCTCTCCCTAGAGTTACCCTAGAAATGAGATATATAAATAGTCAGTAATGCTCCTATTTTAAATGGACTCTGTTCAGCTGGGTTAAAAACAAGCTTACACAAACTCCTTTCCCAAATAGGAAGGCTGAACCCTTCCAGATATTGTGACTACTTTGCTACAGACCAACACCAAACATTTGCTCTATTGCTCTACTAAAGCACTGTCCTTTGCCTTTTCATAAAGGCAGTTTCAATCTCCACAACTTGAGATTTTGGAAAAAAAAATCAATAAAGCAAAAAATAAAAATTATGTTTATGACAATTCCAATACCAACTGTAAAACATCAACTCACCTTCAAGCAGCTTCAATTGATGCACATGGGAAGGGAGAGAAAAGAAGATACAGTTAGATTTGGTGAGCACCCTGCTGCTGCAGGCAAACCTCAGCTCAGAGAGCAGTTAAAGCAGAGCAGGTGAGGAAGGGTAGGGTATCACCCTCTAGCTTGGTTAAGAACATTCAAAGCAGTAGCACAAGGAGCTGCTGCCCTGAATACAAATAAGTGGGTGATGCTGATTCTGCTCCCATTACTTCAACGGGGTAGAAACAGGGGCAGCTTGGGAACCACCTGAACACCGTCCTCCCTCCTCCCCATTCCTGTTTCCCAACTCAGTTTGCACTAGAGCTGCTTCTTTCCCTCTTTCTCCCTCAAAATGGAAAATTCAAATGTAATATCCATAAACACTTGGGATAGAGTGAACTGCTGCTGAAGAAAGGAAACCACAACAGGCACTGGCAGTAAAGAATTCCAGCTTGTTGCTCCATTGCCACCAGGCAAACAGCCCTTGGAGTATTTGCAGTCTCTCACTGAGTGCTAGAACTACAAGGAACACACAGATCTGCCAGTGCCATCCTGGCAAGGCCTTCTCCCCTTATAGACACCACCAAGAATGGACTAGGAGGGACCTGCAAGGTGGAGCTTCCCAGCAAGGGCTGTGCTTCCAGCCAGCTGCCCGTGGCACCCACCTAAGACAAGTGAATAGTGCAACTCCTCCTCTGCCCCTTTCCCTCCCACAAAGCAGAAAGTACAAGAACCAGTGGATCCTCACCTCTGAATCCTCATCTGACCAATATGGAGGATCGAAGTCATAGAGCAGCCAATCACTAGAGAGAGCAGAAGCAGAAGAACATGCAGCCATTTAAACAGGGAGCCATTTATTTCACTGGCCACCAAGGGCTACCAACAAAGCAAATCTTGGTACACTTAAAACATCCCCTGTTCAGACAAACCAATATCCCAACCCCAAAACACAACCTTTGCAAGAATTTTTATGTACTGCAAACATCAGAGGGAGTCAATCCATTCTCTTACATTCAGTATTAGATGGACAGCTTCTAAGAGGAGAAGGCTTCTGAAAGAGAGAAGAAAGGCTTCTGCTGGATTTTGCTGGATTTATTTAATCTCTTCCAGACAGAGCACTATTTTCCAGTTCTGGACTATTTGCACAGAGGTAAGCAGAACCCAAAAGCATGGCCAAAACTTTTTCTACCACATATCTGAAATCAGAGTTTTGATAGACTCTTTCTCTCTCACATACCCATCATCTTCTCTTAGTCCCTCTTCATCATCCCTTGCTTGTTGCTCATCTGAATTCTCTGACGCTCTGGAAAGGTACTGCAGCTGCTGGCTCTGCTCTCTATCCTGAAATGGGTCAGACATGGAGGCACATAGGAATACAGTACTTCCTGCTCCCGTATTCCAGCTCCTTAAATGGATTTGGGCTTGAGCTGTTTCTTTCCCTCTTTCTCCCTCAAACCGGCAAGTTCATCTGTGATAGCCTGAACATTACTTATTATACAAACAGCTACTGAAGAGAAAACAACCTATACCCAAACCTGCTCATGTGTTTGGTGCAAGTGGAGCTGGGTCATGCAAATGCTGTTGTCAAATTGGAGGCCTTTGCTTTGCAAAGGTTCAGGAGCAACCCTGTCAGGATGTAATTCCCTTTCTATGTCTGCTGCATTTCTGCTTTGCACAGCAGTAGTGGCATCATCCCAAACTTGAGCAGATACACTGCACCGTGGATCTAGATGAAGGCATATTCCTTCAAAATAGTAAGGGAAAATAAAAAAAATCCAAATGTGACTACATTAAAGTCTTCTTGGAATAAGAAACAGAATTAGAGTCTACTCCAGTCATCCGCAGGATCATTTTCCACCTCAGTGACAGGGGTACCTTAAAGTGATGCTGCAGATGAAACACTTCTTACTTGGGAAGCCAAAGACTTCCTGTGCTCTCCTTTAAATCACTGGAGCAACAACCTCTTTTAGGTTGGTCACCTACTCCCATTGAAGCGATTCTCAGGCATGCTGATGTGTTCATGAGTGTGTTTGGATTTGACTGGGAAATGTGTCTAAAGTGGTAGATCAGAGCCATCTTTCTACCTTTGAGATCTGCATACTCAGCAAGACTCCAGAAGAAAGGCAAGTAAACTAATTTGAATGCAAGATGGAGAGGGGTGTGGCATTCAATACTTACCGAAGGGGACTCATCATCACTAAGAATAACGATGACCTCAGGCACAGAAGATTGTCTTGAGAGATCTATGAATTGCCCAGCAGCTGAAAAAAGAGGTTACACTCAAGAGGAGAGATTGCAGAGGAATTAAATGGGCTGCCACTATGGAACAGGCTGAGGTTGAATTCACTCTCTGCCCTGGGGCTCATTTTTTCAGGATGTGTCCAAAATTTTACCCAAGCTTTGCCCTCAACAGTCCACAGGGAGCATTGCCAGCCCTGTCCTCTGAAGGGGAAACACTAGAGGAAGAGCACCTCAGCTCCTCACAAGTTCTCTTGATTGACAACAGTTTATGGGAGGTTGACACCAACCGGTGAATCATCTCACACAGGGGAAAGTTGAGCACAGAGGAGAAAAAAAACAACCAATAAGAGAGGGGATCCCAATTTTACACTACCAAGCTCTAAATATTTCCCTTGAAGGATGAGCCACAGCTAATGAGAAACTTTTCCTTCTCTTTGTCCAGCTTGGGAGACCCCACACTCAGTTTGCCACCCCACTGTGGCAGCTGCAGTGACTGCCAGCTCATCAGAACACACATTCAGGTGTTTGAGCAGCACTTGAGGACCTTTGCTACACAGCTCATCTCTCACTAGGGGCCAATGTAGTGAGCTCAGTAACAAGCCAAAACCATTGTCAGAAGGTTTGTTCCTTCAGGATGCTGTACCAGGTGATTATTCAAGCCCCACATTTCCCTTCCTCCCCAGTAAAGGGCCTAGAAACTGGAAAAAGCACATGGCCAGCAGGTCCTCACCCTCCAGAACAGTTCCTGCTCTTACCAGGCTCCAAAGCAGTTGTTCCACTTTCCACGAACTCCACTCTTTCTGTCTGGGAAGTCCCACTTGTGCTGGAGGGCTGCAGCCTGCTCCTTTTCCGAGCTGGTCCTGATTCAGCTGCTCCTCCAGGGCGCTTTCGCTGACCCTGGCAGAGAACAAAGCCTTAGCATTTTCTGTGCCACTGATATGAACATGGCCCTTGGTTTTTGTAACACCAGGGACAGCACACAGGAATACAGGAAATACTCCTGCAAAGGCTGGAGTCTGCATCAAATAGTGCTAGGAGCCCACCTGAGCACATCACATCAGAGAAAAGACATCAGCCCTGATTTATGACAAGCTGCCTCATCAAGAAGGAGCCTATTCCAATGGCTTGAAAACTGAAACCGCAGCTCCCAATTCTATCAGGTTGCTGGCCACACTGTAAGCATTTCTGAAGTACTGCTAACACCCAGAGAATTTCCAAATATACAGTATTCCAGGATGTAGAGTTCCACAAAGTCTTCAAGCGATTCTCTTCCTATGCATTTGATACAAACCCTTGAAATCCTTTCTAGAAATGCCTTGGAAAATGTTTCATGAATCACATTTGCATTGAGTAGCAAAGTACTTACTGAGCTCATGGTGTTTTGTGATCAAAAAGCAGCTGTAAATGAAGTGGGGCAAACACCAACAAAGGAATGCCAGGGATGTGACCAACCCCTTAGCTTCCCTTAGGGAGTCCACTGCAGATGTTTCAGAGTCAGGAAAAACTGCTCCTCCAAACCTATCAGAAAAACAGAGGCGTGATTATCTATTTGGAATGCCAGTTTTCTTAAGATCACCATGCCCCAGTACTCCCATTCCCAGGTCTCCAGCTGCTGTCCAAAGCTGGATGAGAAGTCTGCGGCTCTGGTAATTGAGCCCACGTGCAGCCCATCCTGCAGCCCAGCCCAGCCCCTCAGCAGCAGAAGCCTTTTCAAGACTTGTCTGCACTCACCTGCACACTCACTCCAGAGTTTGGATCGAAAATGGCAGCAAATCTCTCTGTATTTCCTCTTGAGGATGGAGAAGATGGATGCTCCACGTCTGCTGCACAGCAGAGAATCCGTCAACTGGCTCAACAGACTCTGTGCCAACAGATCCTTGGATGCAAGAGTGACCCTGGCAACCGGTTCCAACATTCCATGCCCAGGTAACGGGTGTCCCTTTGGCTCCCCCATGGAGTTCCACAATGCCATGGAGGCACCTCAACCATTGCCTGGTTCCGCTGCCACCCACTGGATCAGGGTGCTCAGGGCCCTGTCCAGCCTGGCCTGCAACATTCCAGGGCCAGGGCATGCACAGCTTCTCTGGGCAGCCTGTGGCCATGTCTCGGCACCCTCACAGTTGATGCCAACATGCCATGGAATCTGCCCCTGGCAGTGCAGGCCCTTCCCTTCCCCCATGGCTCCCTGCCCCCTTCAGGCACTCCAGGCCGCAGTGAGGCCTCCCCGCAGCCTGCTCCTCTCCAGGCTGGACAGCCCCGGCTCTCCCAGCCTGGCTGCACAGGACGGCTGCTCCAGGCCTCCACACATGCCCAGGGCTGCTGCGGCCCTGCTGCACAGGCACATCCCGCCTGTGCTGGGCACAGCTGGGCACGGCTCTGCACTGGGGCCTCAGGGGCAGAGCAGGGCAGGGCTGCACCT
Source organism: Oenanthe melanoleuca (assembly GCF_029582105.1). Lineage (NCBI taxonomy): Eukaryota > Metazoa > Chordata > Aves > Passeriformes > Muscicapidae > Oenanthe > Oenanthe melanoleuca. Next base: position 22,925,058 of record NC_079337.1, read on the forward strand.
CCCGCCGCCCTCAGCCTCAGCGCCCTGAGCATCACTGCAGCCTCTGTGCCCAGAGAAACCACACTGAACTGGAAATTCACTGTGTTATCCAAAACTATTTTGTACTAGAATAACAGCTGTTAAAGGAAGAACCCCAAACCCATAGATCTGATATTCAGGGCTCCTGCTCTCAGCAGTAGTACAGAGGACAGTGTCCCCTGGATTGTGGCTGTGCCAGGACCTGGCGGAGACGTCGACAGGGAGAGACCTCGACCGGAATTCTGGGAGTTCTGCGAGGACATCGACGGGGACACCTGTGGAGTACAGGGGGTTTGGGGACAATAAGCATCATACAGCCCTCTCTGCTGCTGTTTTTTAAAATATGGGTCTGAGTTTTGGCTGGGGGCATGCCGGCAGCTAACCCCCTAAGGTGGGAGAAAAGAAGATGGATGGTAATATTTCCAACGTAGAGAAGAGCATTTATTTACAATTAAAGTTCATTCTTCAGAAACAAGGCAAAGATTTTTCCAAGAAGGAGCTGAAATTGCTTGTGAGATGGATCGCTAAGAACTTCCCTGACACCTGCTGATGACATGGGGGACATCAAGTTTTGGCACTCATTGGGGTCCATGCTCTACCAACTTTCAGTAAAAAGGGACCCTAGCGCACCCCGCATGCTCCCTATTTTCCATCTTACCTTGAAACCCTGCACCAATCCGAGCATTGATTACCTGGCTTGTCAGTTTCTCCTAACCCTGCACCTGACCCTGCTCCAACCTCCTGCTCTGCTCACAGCCCCGCTAACTGCACCCCTCGAGCCCTGGATCACTGCCAGTGGGCAGTGCTACACCTGCTTCCGGTTTAGGCCACGCCTCCGAGAGCCACCCCGGAAGGCGGCCATCTTAAATCAAGGGCCACCCTGTGCAACACCTCACAAGATGGCGGCGCCCATGGCCAACATGGCGGCGCCCATGGCCAAAGCCTCAAGCCTTACCGGCACCCTAATGCTAATCCAAATGCTCTTGTTCCCACCTCCTCCTCTTCCTCCGCAGAGTTCTCGAGCTCTAGTGGCTGTGTGGAGTTTCCACCTTGCCCTCTAACCCCAAGAAATCCTTGGCAGAAGATCCAGAAAGCTTCCATAAAGGAAGGAGATTGGCAGATTGTGTCTAAGTTCACTGCATTCCCAGTGAGATATGACAGGGGGAGGGGAGCTGCAGCAAGGTGGGAGCCAATGACATGTGGGGAAATAAAAGAACTGTGTCGGGCAGCCGAGGACCATGGGAGGGGATCTCCATGTTTTAATAATCTTGTTGGAGCCACCTTTACTGCACATGTACATGTTCAAGTATGTGATGACTGTGCTACTATCCCCTACAGAGCTTTCCTGTGGCAGTCAGAGTGGAAAGACTGTCACTGGAATATGCCTGGGATCCAACATTACCCTTGACCAGCCAGCAGGGGAGGAAATGTGTACTGATGCAGACCAGCCAAAGATTTGCAAAAGGCAATACAGCTCTTGCCATTGAGACTTCCTCAAAAAACCTTGCACTCGAGCAAACTGTGCCTGCGTGAGTGACGACTGCCCCCAGTTACAGCCATGGGCATTTCCAGCAAAGTTCTAACCCGTGCTACCATTACCAAGAACAGAGACATGTTACAGCAAGCTGTGCTCAACAAAATCTGAAAACCAGAGCTCCTGAGTGTCACCAATGGAGAAGGAAAAGGAAAAACTGTTGTTACTGCTCTAAACAACAAATTAATGTAACTGTGCAAGTTTCCTGTGCTAAACCAAACAACCCCCCTCCCTGGTAAATATTTTTTTCTGTCGTATTTAGTGAATTTTAAGTTTAAGAAAGTTCTATAGAGCTTGAAGATATGTTTGGTTAATTATTTTTACTGCCGCAAGCCTTAATGTATTAAATTAAGAAGCTAAATTATTTTTAGAGAGTTCAAATTTAGTTCTATTTTAATTCTGTATTATACTTTAAAAGGCAATATATTGTTGTTAATTTAAGTTAGCAGTATAAATTTCAAGTTCTCCTCAGATAATCTTTACAATATCTTTTAAGTTTTAGTAATTCCAACTTAAAGTTTCTTCCATTGCTCTGTCAGTTATATTCAAGACCTATTAATGTAACTGAAATTGATTCTAAACTCAGTCTACTAATCAACAATATTATAAAATCCCCCAGTCTTCAATAAAGAGTAGCTTGATTTAATAGTATTAATTTAAGTCTTATAAGTTAAGTACTTTTTATCATCTCTGTTCAAATACATCAATAGTTTATAATAATTAAAATTGTATTAAGTATCAGTATTAATATTTAGTTTGTTGCTGTTATTTTTACAAATTGTTAATATCTCTCTCCACTTTCATATATACATGTATATAAAAAAGCTTTTAAAACTCTTCAAAAGAGTTCTAGCCCCATAAGGCATAAAATCCCTCTATTTTAATTGATTTTAAAAAAATAAATTTTCCATTATACGCTCCTTATGCCCTGACTATTGCTCTTTCTGCTAGTGGCCCCGTGCAATGGCAATATTCATGCCATTCTTATAATAAAGGGTGATTTAAAAATAATTGACCACACCATAACTATCTCTCTCCCCCACAAAAAAAAAAAAAAAAAAAAAAAAAAAAAAAAAAAAAAAAAAAAAAAAAATTAAAAATAAAAGAAAAAGGGGGGAACTGGCATAATAAGTCTAATTTGATGTTTGATTTTTCACCAGTTTCAAACATCTTTTACAGATGATGAGGTCTACTTGATGTCTTTTACTTTCCAGCTTGATGTGTTAAACTACAATTTTTGTTTACAGAGAAATAACAGCAGTTTTAATGAGAATGAAAAAGCAAATGAAGAGATGATGTGTGTAAGCTTACTGATGGTAACATGAGGGGTGATAGTGTAAAATACTTAAAAGACTGTTACTAGAAATAGAAAGGGAAGAGAAAGAAGGAAAAAGAAAAGGGAAATAGTAAAAGAGTGAGCAAAACAGGAAAAGGATTTGTTTACCAAAAATGAAAGGTATTAAACTGAAAGCAAAGCAATGAAAAGGCTTTAGTTATGTGTTACATTAATCATTAAGTTAAACTTACTTTCTTACCTATATCTTTTACTCTTCACATATGTCAAAATTAATTTCTTGCATGTATTGGTTTCGCATTTACCCATATAGCATCTTGCCTGTTTCAAAACAATCTAATTGGAGATGTGAGTTTTGTATTGCAGGGGAAAAGCAGCAAATACAAACAAAGCAACAACTCAAGCCATATTATAATTCAGCCACACTTGCCAAATGCGCTGCGTTTCCTGCTCTCAGAACCCTGACAAACTGCTCCTGAGCAAAAGAGAAGAGAAGAAAATAAAGAGCACCAGAAGAAAGAACAAGGAACTGATTGAGGGAACTTTTCAAAATGGAAGCCTTTCCACTGAGACTGCTTGTTGTCACAAGTTTGGGTAGAATTAGTAGTTTTGTGGTTGTCATTGTTGTGTTAATAGTGTTGTATTGTTCTTTGTTATGTCTCCAGGAATCCCTTTATGAGTTGTCATGATCCCTTTGTAAATGATCCAAAAAGTATTAAATAATTTTTTAAAACTTTTGAAAAAGCAGTTCGTATTTCCATCTTAGGAAGACAAAAGGATGGAGTGAAAGAGTTGCAAATTAATGATAACTGGTTTGATGAATTCCTTAAGAGTTAGGGAATCCAGGAGTGGGTATTGTCTATAATGACAACAGGTTTAGTTACCTACATTAGTGTTGTTGTTACACTGTTAGTTGTTTCTTGTGTGTTAGGATGCTTTTACAAAGTTTAAAAAAAACCCCTTCCATTCTATTTTTATAGTTAAACAGAATGGGGCAGATGTGGGAGTCAGCCTGACCACTATTCCAGGTCAGGCAACCATCACCAAAGAAGAATTATACCCCAACCCTGAACCTTGGGAGGCATTTATTTAAGCTGTGGGGATCCCAGAAAAAAGGTTGCAAAGAGTTATGGGGTTGCCTATGTTAACACCTCATACATATTCCTAGACCTCATTTCCCAGTTAATTATCACCACTCCCAGTTCCTAAAATGTTCTCCCCTCCTTGTATCCCCATTAGCCCTCAGTAAATGCAGTCTTCCACCCAGGCTACCCCATTAGGCCCTCCCTTCCCTTACTCCACCTCTGCACCACTCTCCCCTATACCCATGAAACCCTAACCTCAACTCCACCTCCTCTCTTACCCCTTGTTTATACCCTAGACCTCCCTTTATCTTTGTCTTTGACCACTGGCTGCTAAAGAGACCTTGTCCCCTTAGGTACTGTATTCTTATTTTAGGCCTCGTCCCACATTTCCTTTCATTATTATTAAAGTGTTGTCTGTTACTAAGTCGTGGTCATCATACCACTCTTCCTTTATTTTGCCACTTTGCCCTAATATTTGCAAACCCTAAAGAGTATTGTCAAAGACCACCCTCGTCCCCTGAGTGTCAATTCTGCTTTTCCTGCTGTGTCACCTTTCGCAGCAGAGCAGGGCCTTGGGAGGAAGGTGCTGTCCCTGGGAGCAGAGCAAACCTCCTGAGCCCTGCTGGGAAATGCTGTCAGAGGAATAGCTGAACACCTTGACAAAAGAACTCAGAGACTTGAAATAAGGATCTAAATGGTTAGATCCTTTCAGCAGTTTGGAGAAAACAAACCTAAAAAAACTTTTGATTTTGTTTTAATTGATGTTCACTAGGGTTAAAGTTAAAACACTCCTGCAAGAGTTAAACCCAACAGATGGAGAAACATGGCTGAGGAGGGTTAAGGAAGGGTGTAAATGTATTTTTGCTGAGGTTTGGTGTGGTTGGTGGGCTCCTTTGGGCACAGAGGCTGCAGTGATGCTCAGGGCGCTGAGGCTGAGGGCGGCGGGAGGTGCAGCCCTGCCCTGCTCTGCCCCTGAGGCCCCAGTGCAGAGCCGTGCCCAGCTGTGCCCAGCACAGGCGGGATGTGCCTGTGCAGCAGGGCCGCAGCAGCCCTGGGCATGTGTGGAGGCCTGGAGCAGCCGTCCTGTGCAGCCAGGCTGGGAGAGCCGGGGCTGTCCAGCCTGGAGAGGAGCAGGCTGCGGGGAGGCCTCACTGCGGCCTGGAGTGCCTGAAGGGGGCAGGGAGCCATGGGGGAAGGGAAGGGCCTGCACTGCAAGGGGCAGATTCCATGGCATGTTGGCATCAACTGTGAGGGTGCTGAGACATGGCCACAGGCTGCCCAGAGAAGCTGTGCATGCCCTGGCCCTGGAATGTTGCAGGCCAGGCTGGACAGGGCCCTGAGCACCCTGATCCAGTGGGTGGCAGCGGAACCAGGCGATGGTTGAGGTGCCTCCATGGCATTGTGGAACTCCATGGGGGAGCAAAAGGGACACCCGTTACCTGGGCATGGAATGTTGGAACCGGTTGCCAGGGTCACTCTTGTACCCAAGGATCTGTTGGCACAGAGTCTGTTGAGCCAGTTGACGGATTCTCTGCTGCGCAGCAGACGTGGAGCATCTGTCTTCTCCATCCTCAAAAGGAATAGAGTGAGATTTGCTGCCATTTTCAATCCAAACTCTGGAGTGAGTGTGCAGGTGAGTGCAGACAAGTCTTGAAAAGGCTTCTGCTGCTGAGGGGCTGGGCTGGGCTGCAGGATGGGCTGCACATGGGCTCAAGTACCAGAGCACAGACTTCTCATCCAGCTTTGGACAGCAGCTGGAGACCTGGGAATGGGAGTCTTGGGGCATGGAGGTGTTGAGGAAAATTGACATTCCAAATAGAAAATCTCCACTCTACTTTTCTGATAGGTTTGGAAGAGCAGTTTTCTATATCTCTGAAACATCTGCAGTGGACTCCCTAAGGGAAGCTAAGGGGTTGGTCACATCCTTGGCATTTCTTTGTTGGTGTTTGCCGGTGGTTTTTGCTCAAAAAACACCATGAGCTCAGTAAGTACTTTGCTATTCAATGTAAATCTGATTCTTGAGACATTTTCCAGGGTACTTCTAGAGAGGTTTTCAAGATTTTGCAGCAAATGCATAGGAACATAAATACACAGAAGCCTTTAAATACTTAATGTAACTTCATGTTCTGGAATACTGAAGATTTTGAATCTCTATGGGTGTTAGTAGTAGCTTACTAAGTGAGCAGCAACCTGATAGAATTTGGAACTGCGGTCTCTGTTTTCAAGCGATTGGAACAGGCTCCTTCTTGATGAGACATCTTGTCATAAATCAGGGCTGATGTCTTTTCTCTGATGTGATGTGCTCAGCTGGGAATGGCTCATAGCACTATTTGATGCATATTCCAGCCTTTGCAGGAGTATTTTCTGTATCCTTGTGTGCTGTCCCTGGTGTTACAAAAACCAAGGGCCATGTTCATATCAGTGGCACAGAAAATGCTAAGGCTTTGTTCTCTGCCAGGGTCAGCGAAAGCGCCCTGGAGGAGCAGCTGAATCAGGACCAGCTCGGAAACGGAGCAGGCTGCAGCGCTCCACCACAGCTGGGACTTCCCAGACAGAAAGAGCAGAGCTCGTGGAAAGTAGAACACCTGCTTTGGAGCCTGGTAAGAGCAGGAGCTGTTCTGGAGGTTGAGGACTTGCTGGCCATGTGCTTTTTCCAGTTTCTAGGCCCTTTACTGGGGAGGAAGGGAAACCTGGGGCTTGAAGAATCACCTGGCACAGCATCCTGAAATAACAAACCTTCTGACAACGGTTTTGGCTTGTTACTGAGCTCACTACATTGGCCCCTAGTGAGAGATGAGCTGTGTAGCAAAGGTCCTCAAGTGCTGCTCAAACACCTGAATGTGTGTTCTGATGAGCTGGCAGTCACTGCAGCTGCCGCAGCGGGGGTGGCCACATGAGTGTGGGGTCTCTCAAGCTGGACAAAGAGAAGGAAAAGTTTCTCATTAGCTGTGGCCCATCCTTCAAGGGAAATATTTAGAGCTTGGTAGTGTAAAATTTGGATCCCCTCTATTATTGGTTGTTTTTTTTCTCCTGTGTGCTCAACTTTCCCCTGTGTGAGATGATTCACCGGTTGGTGTCAACCTCCCATAAACTGTTGTCATTCAGGAGAACTTGTGAGGAGCTCAGGTGCTCTTCCTCTAGTGTTTCCCCTTCAGAGGACAGGGCTGGCAATGCTCCCTGTGGACTGTTGAGGGCAAAGCTTGGGTAAAATTTTGGACACATTCCTGAAAAAAAGAGCCCCAGGGCAGAGAGTGAATTCAACCTCAGCCTGTTCCATAGTTGCAGCCCATTTCATTCCTCTGCAATCTCTGCTCTTGAGTGTAACCTTCTCTTTTTTGTTGCTGGGCAATTCACAGATCTCTCAAGTCAATCTTCTGTACCTGAAGTCATCGTTATTCTTAATGATGATGAGTCCCCTTTGGTAAGTATTGAATGCCACACCCCTCTCCATCTTGCATTCAAATTACTTTACTTGCCTTTCTTCTGGAGTCTTGCTGAGTATGCAGATCTCAAAGGTAGAAAGATGGCTCTGATCTACCACTTTAGACACATTTCCCAGTCAAATCCAAACACACTCATGAACACATCAGCATGCCTGAGAATCGCTTCAATGGGAGTAGGTGACCAACCTAAAAGAGGTTGTTGCTCCAGTGATTTAAAGGAGAGCACAGGAAGTCTTTGGCTTCCCAAGTAAGAAGTGTTTCATCTGCAGCATCACTTTAAGGTATCCCTGTCACTGAGGTGGAAAATGCTCCTGGAGATGACTGGAGTAGACTCTAATCTAGTTTCTTATTCCAAGAAGACTTTCGTGTAGTCACATTTGGGGTTTTTTTATTTTCCCTTACTATTTTGAAGGAATTTGCCTTCATCTAGATCCACAGTGCAGTGTATCTGTTCAAGTTTGTGATGATGCCACTACTGCTGTGCAAAGCAGAAATGCAGCAGACATAGAAAGGGAATTACATCCTGACAGGGTTGCTCCTGAACCTTTGCAAAGCAAAGGCCTCCAATTTGACAACAGCATTTGCATGACCCAGCTCCACTTGCACCAAACACATGAGCAGGTTTGGGTATAGGTTGTTTTCTCTTCAGTAGCTGTTTGTATAATAAGTAATGTTCAGGCTATCACAGATGAACTTGCCAGTTTGAGGGAGAAGGAGGGAAAGAAACAGCTCAAGCCCAAATTCATTTAAGGAGCTGGAACACGGGAGCAGGAAGTACGGTATTCCTATGTGCCTCCATGTCTGACCCATTTCAGGATAGAGAGCAGAGCCAGCAGCTGCAGTACCTTTCCGGAGCATCAGAGAATTCAGATGAGCAACAGGCAAGGGATGCTGAAGAGGGACTAAGAGAAGATGATGGGTATGTGAGAGAGAAAGAGTCTATCAAAACTCTGATTTCAGATATGTGGTAGAAAAAAGTTTTGGCCATGCTTTTGGGTTCTGCTTACCTCTGTGCAAATAGTCCAGAACTGGAAAATAGTGGTCTGTCTGGAAGAGATTAAATAAACCCAGCAAAATCCAGCAGAATCCTTTCTTCTCTCTTTGAGAAGCCTTCTCTTCTTAGAAGCTGTCCATCTAACACTGAATGTAAGAGAATGGATTGACTCCCTCTGATGTTTGCAGTACATAAATAGTCTTGCATTGGGGTTGGGATGCTAGTTTATCTGAACTGGGGATGTTTTAAGTGTACCAAGATTTGCTCCCTGTTTAAATGGCTGCATGTTCTTCTGCTTCTGCTCTCTCTAGTGATTGGCTGCTCTATGATTTCGATCTTCCGTATTGGTCAGATGAGGAGTCAGAGGTGAGGATCCATTGGTTCTTGTCCTTTCTGCTTTGTGGGAGGGAAAGGGGCAGAGGAGGAGTTGCACTATTCACTTGTCTTAGGTGGGTGCCATGGGCAGCTGGCTGGAAGCACAGCCCTTGCTGGGAAGCTCCACCTTGCCGGTCCCTCCAAGTCTTTTCTTGGTGGTACCTGTAGAGGGAGAAGCCCTTGCTAGGGTGGTGCTGGCAGATCTGAGTGTTCCTTGTAGTTCTAGCCTTGACTTACACATTGCACATACTGCAAGAGCTATGTGCCTGGTGCCAAGGGAGTAGCAAACTGGATTTCTTTGCTCCCAATGCCTGTTGTTGTTTCCTTCTGTAGTCAACAGTTCTCCCAACATGAGGTGTTTAGGGTTTTCACTGCAGAAGTATCTGTTTTTGAGCCTGACAAGGGAAAGAAGAGGCTCTAGCCATAATCAATTCAGGCAACTGAAACAGGCAAGTAGAAGAGAGCTGTTTCAAGCAGTTCATAATCTGTGTCCATTTTTACCCCACTGCAGGACAGGGAGCAGAACCTGCAGCACTCACATCCTTGCAGATCAGCCGAGAATTCAGTTGGGCCATTGGCAATTCATGACAACGAGGAAACAAGAGATAGTGATGGGTATGTGAGATTAAAATGTCTCTCTAAATTCTCATTTCTGTTACATGGTAATGGTTTCTGCCAAGCTTCTGGGCTCTGCTGAAATCTCTGCAGAAACTTCAGACCAGCAGTATAGTGGCCTTTTTGGCAGAGAAGTAAGTAAAAGAATCTGAAACAGCACATCTCAATATCCAGTTGAAACCTTTCTTTTCTTTTCTTTTCATGTAGTCATGGTTGAATATTCATTACCGTATTGGTTTATCTATGCTCAAATGCTGGCAGTACATACCAGATGAGAGTAAAATTGTGGTGCTGGCCTGGGATGTTGCTAATCCAGAATATGTGTTAAGTGTCGGTGACTCTCTGTTGGCAGTGGAATTGTTGGCTCCATGTTTAAATGGCTGCATGTTCTTCTGGTTCTGCTCTTCATTAGTACATGGCCAGCAGTTCCTGCTAGTTCTCCAGTGAGCGAGGATGAGGATTCTGATGTGCAGGACAGGGAGCAGAGCCAGCTCTACCCACTTGGATCCAGAGACACAGAGGATTCAGCTGAGCTCTGGGCAAGTGATAATGAAGAGGAAACAATAGATAACAACAGGTATGTGACAGATAAAGTGTCTCTCCAAAGTGTAACTTCTGATATATGGTAGACCCAAGGGGTTTTGTTTGATTGTTTTTGGTTTTTTTTTTCAAACTAGTGGATTCTTCTTGATTCCGTGTGATGGAATTTGATTTGGAGCATAGGGGACTGTCTGGAAGGGAACTGATGGGAAACAAACAATGTAAACTCAGCAAATCCAGGAGAAACCTGTCCTCTCCATTCAGGAAGTCTTTATTGAAGGTTTCTTACATTATGGATTGTGACACACTGAAATGCTTGCAGTACTTAAAAGCTCTTGCACTGCCTGTGTTTCTTGGCTGCGATGTTGCTAAATCAGAAGAATGGGTTGTTTCAATTTCTGCAATTTGTATGTCTTGGTGACCCTCTGTGCACTGTGACATTGATGGCTGCATTTTCTTCTTTCAGTTCTATTAACTCTAGTGAATGGCCAGACCGTTTTGAGAGTCCTCCGACGTGGCAGGACGACATTACAGATGTGAGGATCATGTTCTCATCACTGGTTCTTGTCCTTTCTGCTTTGTGGGAGGGAAAGGGGCAGAGGGGGAGCTGCACAACTCAGTTGTCTTAGATGGGTGCCACAGGCTGCTGGCTGGAAGCACAGCCCATTCCTGGGAAGCTCCAACTTGCACATTCCTCCAAGTCCTTTCTTGGTGTTGTCCATAGAGGGAGAAGCCCTTGTCAGGATGGCGCTGGCAGATCTGTGTGCGCCTTGTAGTTTTAGCAGGGAGTGACAGACTGCACATACTCCAAGGGCTGTTTGCCTGGTGGCAATGGAGCAGCAAACTCTTTTGCTCCAGGTTCTATGGTTATGGTTTCTGTTTCTTAGCATCTGTTCATTCAAAATGAAGTGTTCAGGGCTAACAAGGGAAAGAAGAGGTTCTAGCCCAAATCCATTCAGGGAACACAAACAGGGAAGCAGGATGGGGTGGCTTCAAGCGATCCTAATCTGTGTCTGTTTTTACCCTATGGCAGGACTGGGAAGAAAGCCAGCAACCACCTCTTGGTTCCAGATCAGCAGAGAATTCCCTCGTACTGGCCAGCAACCTTCTAGAGGAACCAAGAGATATTGAATTGTATGTGACATATAAAGTGTCTCTCCAAAGTGTAATTTCTGATGTAATGTAGACACAGATTATTGCCAACCTTTTTGGTGCTACTTGATTCTGTTTGGAAAATTCTGACTTGATACATAGTGGCCTGTCTGGGAGAGATGTAATGGGGGAAAAAACTCTAAAAACCAGTAAAATCCAGTGGAAATATTTCCTGTTTCTCTGGAAGTTATTACGGAAGGTTTCTTACTTTACCGATGCAATGCTTGTGGTTCATAAAACTCTTGCACTTTACTTTGTTTCTGAGCTGGGGTGTTGCTAAATCAGAACTAGGGGTTATTTAATTTTTTGCCATTTTTATGTCTTGGTACACCTCTATGCTCTGTGAAATTGATGGCTGCATGTTCTTCTGGTTCTTGTCCCTCTAGTGAATGGCCAGGAGGTTTTGTTAGTCCTCCCAGCTGGGAGGATGAAAACGCACAGGTGAGGATGCACATGTTGTTATTTCTGATTTGTGGGTGTGGAAGGGACAGAAGGGGAGCTGCATAACTCAGTTGTTTTAGGTGAGTGCCACGTGCAGCTGGCTGGAGGCACAGCCCTTGCTGGGGGACTCCAACCTGCACATCTTTCCAAGCCCTCACTTGGTGGTATCCGTAGAAGGAGAAGCCCTTGCCAGGGTGGCACTGGCAGATCTGTGTGTTCCTTGTAGATCTAGCATTGACTGACAGAATTCTTTACTCCAAATTTCTGTTGTGGTTTCGTTTCTTCAGCAGCTGTTCATCTAACGTGATGTTGGATATCTTAGCAGACTTTGCCACTTTGTGGGAGAACGTGGGAAAGAAACAGCTCCAGGACAATCTGAATTAGGGAAGAGGAATGCAGAGGAGGAATGAGGGTATTCAGGTGTTTCCTACACAGCCTCTGTTTCTACCCTGCTGCAGTAGTGGGAGCACAATCAGCAGCACCCACTTATTTGTTTTCAAGGTAGCAGCTCCCTGTGCTACTGCTTTGAATATTCTCAACCAACCTTAGAGGGTGATACCCTACCCTTCCTCACCTCTGCTTTAACTGCTCTCTGAGATGAGGTTTGCCTGCAGCACCAGGGGGGCTCACCAAATCTAACTGGATCTTTTTTTCTCTTCCTTCTCATGTGCATCAATGGAAGCTTCATGAAGGTGAGTCGATGTTTTACACTTGGGAAGGGACTTTTATCATCAATGTAATAGTTATCTTTGTTGTTCCTTTCCAAGAAACTGCAGCAGCAGGGATTGAAACTGCTTTTAGGAAAAGGCAAAGGACAAGGCTAAAGCCTCTGGCCAGTGTCTTAGAGAATGGATCCAATGTGTGCGTGATGGCCTCTATCAGGCACAGTGGAGAATCCCTGCAGTAAATGTTGTGCCATGAATGTGGTGGTTGAATATTTATGCAGACGGAACTTTAATGTGGTGACTCTTTCTACAGTTTGAATTGATTAGTGACTGATTATTGTCACTTGGACAATAAGCAAGTGGAGTTGCAGAGGTCATTGTTGGCTGCTGTTTCTGAGAGTTAAAATGGAGACATCATTTCTTGACCCCTTGGCTGTTACAGATCAGGCCTTTAAAAAACTGATCTCCCTGGAACTCGGTCCAAGAGGTTGTCACAAAAATTGGATTTGTTACTGGGCTGCAGCAGGTCAATAACTGTACACTTCAGAGAGATACTGAGTGTTTATTTGAGTGTTGCACTCTCTGGCTGCTCGGTGGTATTTTACAAATCAGACACACACACTATCAAATTTTTATTTTTACTAAGTTAACAAACAAAGGAATTAGCATTAATTGTTTACAAGTGGCATGGTTACGTTCTTAGTTAGTGTTCTGCCTTCTTTTGTTTAAAAGCCATGTCCCTTCTCACTGTAATTATTCCACTCAGTCCATTGCTGATTCTCTCTTTTTCTTTTGGCCTGGGCAGTTTCTTGAGTTGCTGCTCCATGAATTAGTGGTTGCAATCTGCCTCTGAAGGAATTACTTTGTACCAGTCAGAGTTGATTTCAGGAGAGTTGGGTTTCATAGTTTCTTCCTTATCTTTGGAGTTGTGCCAGATGTCCTTTTGGCCCCCAAATCTGCATTCTTTGTGTCCACTCTCAGTGGGCATCCTTCTCCCTGAGCTTTGTTAACCTTCCCCTGGGTCTGAGCTCCTTGAATCATGTCAAGCCCTGACCCTTAACAAGGCAATTCTGCCAAAAAAGGAATCTGTATTTCTGTCCCATGGGCACATAGTGCTTGTTTGTTGATTGCTGTCTGTTTAATGGATTAAATGTCCCTTCCAGTTGGTTTGTCTTGAAAGTATTCAAAGATCAAATATATCAATACAAAGAGCATCCTTTCTTCAGAAATATTCCCCATGTTCTACATTGTGCAGCACATCGAACTCCATTCTAAATTGCCTTAAATCAGGAGGGAGATGATGACAATTTTTAAGGGGCTCTGCTCTGAGTTATTTTCTATTTTCCATGGACTGTTCTTCAGAATCTCTCAGGTCACCATTTTAGCTGTGTAGCATGAACAGAAGAAATACTTTGTGTTGGTCTGTAGCAGAGTAGTCACAATGTCTGGAAAGGCTCAGCCTTACCTTTGGGAAAGTAGTTTGTGTAAGCTTGTGTTGAACCCAGCTAAATAGATTCCTTACTGACTATTTTGATTCCTGATTTCAAGGGTAGCTCCATGGAGACAGAGGAAAATAGATCTAACTTCTGAAAATTAAATTACAGTGCATGAAGAAATGGAGAAATGTTACAGTGAACAGCCATGACCAGCTGGATGGCTCTGGAAGTAGAAGAGGAGCCAATGAAGCCCCTGTGGCTGCCTCAGCCCCTGCAGAACAGGGAGCAGAGGAGGAGGACACTCAAAGCTCAGGAGTATGTATGTAGGCTCATGCCTTACCAAACACGGGATTTTGTGCCTTTTTTTCTGTGTAGGACTAAGTTATACTGCTATACCTGGTTTATCTTTCAAGCCTTCCCTACTCTACCTAATTCCCTCCTTCTCCCATGTTGCACATTGATCAAAGGATACCATTTGAATTTTGGGAGAAAAAGGCTGCCCAAGGCAGATGTACAACTCTCCACACACCTTAGGATGAGTTGGAGTATGGCAAGGAAGGGGGATTGGTCACAGGCCATAGCTCAGTATTGCATTTGCTTTTTCTGACAAGCTCTAGTATCAATGTTAGCTATGGAAATACTTCAGTGTTACCAATGAGGCTTGGCATCATGGGGCCAGCATGCAGCAGCTGGACAATTGCAGCAGAGATTCCCTGCTGGAATGGTGTCAGCTGGCTGCCTTTCTCCTGCAGCTGGAGCCCTTCTTCCCAAGGTAGACTTGCACACAGGTGGTTGTGGAGGTCCTGCTTTTATGGCCAGTGCTGGATGTCACAAGCCCTGATTTGTTTGCTTCTGTGCTGGAAATCCTGCAGTTCAAGTTGGGTGCCTGCACAGGAAAACCCCCATTCTGCAGAGAAACAGCAAGTCCTGCTATAGCAGCACTCCATCAGGATAGGAAAGATGCTTTCATTCAACTGATTAAATTAACACAGGTGTATGTGCCACTAAGGAAGACAAAGAACATGAGGATTATGTATAAGGTTTTCTAAAATGATTTTTTGGGGTGGGTGGAAAGACACAGGTTTTAAAAATACTGGTGTGCTTTGAGCCTTTTGGAATGGCAAGGTAGGAGAGAAGTGTAGTATGGAAGTTTTAGGTGTCAGGTCTTAAATAAGCCACCTAAAGGTGGCATAGAGACTGCTCTTACTTCACAGCTGGGTGACTGACTGCACCTCTCCCCTATTGAAAAACAGGGCACTCTTTCTCTCAGGGCAGGCAGACCCCAAATCCTCATTAAATGCAGCAAGCAGTGTGTTAAAAGACAGCAGGATCCTTCAAAGGAAATGTCACATGGTAGTCAGTGCAGTTGTGTGATTATGAGAGATTTTATGTACCAACAGCCATTGAAGTGTGGTGATATTACCAGCTGTATGTTAACAGCTTTCTTGTTCTCTTACCTCTAGAGCACAGCAAGGAGTTATTATTAAGTGTCCAATTTGCATGGATTTTTACTCAGAGGTGAGGATTCTGTTGTCATCCTTTCTGCTTTGTGGAGGAGGAGGATGCCAGAAGGGGGCTGCACTGATCATTGGCTGATGTGGGATGCTGTGGGCAGCTGGCTGGGAGCACAGCCCTTGCTGTGAAGCTCCACAAGTCACTTCTTGGTGCTGAATGTAGAGGAGAAGCCATTGCCAAGATGGCATGGCACATCTGTGGTCCCTCATTATTCTAACTGCTTTCAGATGCTCTCAATTCTCATTTCCTGCTGCTAACAGAGCAGCAAATTCTTTCCTCCCAATATATGTTGTGGTTTTCTTTCTTCCAGATCATGCGACACGGACGACAGCTTGTGGCAACCACGTGTGGCCACATCTTCTGCAGTCGCTGCCTCCCTGTTGCCCTGGAGACTGCTCACACGTGCCCAACCTGCAGGTGCACCTCAGTCCACAAGGATTCCATCCCATTTATTTATGAGCAGTTCTCAGACAGAGATCCATCTTGGACAACAGGCGATGCAGAGACTTGTTGCTTCATGTATATAGTTCTTCATGTATATAGTCCTTCATGTATATACTCCCATTTTTGCTGAATTAATTTATAAATATTGTTTTGATTTTTTTAAATGTAGTCTGTCTCCTCTTCTGTGCTGGACTTTGCTGACAGACAGAGATGTTGTTGAACAGGTGGAAATAAGGCTCTTGGTTTGAGCAGTCAGAAGCTCGTTCCTCTCATCACACTGGAGTCATTGATTTGGGGGAAATGTTCTGAAGCTATAAGCTTGGTATTTCTTGTGGCCAGCGTGTGCTGTAGTGGGAAAAAGGAACAGGCCCTGCTTGGGGTGTGAGGCATTGTGGTGTGAGGTGCCACAATCTTTGGAAAGCATCTCCAGTGAAGGAGGAAAATCGCTGCAGTGGCACAGGCTGCCTCACTGGGAAAAACAAAACCACAAACTCCAGATAATCCAGGCAACGAAGGAAGGAGAAGCAAGAAGTGTCTTTGTATGGGGTTCCACAGGGCAGGTTTATTCCAAGCACCAGTAAAGGGTCCAGGGACAAAGACAAGGAAAACTGGAGTGTCCAGGTTGAAGTACAGGGGAAAAACGGGATGGAGCAGAGCATCAGGGCCAATGGGCTGAGGGCTCAGGGGTGGGGCACTGGCAGGGCAAAGGGGGACAAACAATAGGGTAAAAGGGGGCAGGGCTCTGCATCAAAATGGCGCCAATGAGTGCCCAGGGAAAAGAGAACGTTTTAGGGAACACACATATGAGGGGAAAAAGGGGTGGAGAGGCCAACAGGCCAAGCAGGGAAACAGAACTGTGGTACATGAACATGAAACCACTGTGGGCTGTGGGCTGCAAGTAGTTCTTCTCCAAGTCCTTAGTGTTTCCCCAACAGCTCATGGCCTCTTTCTCCAGGACATGGAGATTTCTGCCCCTCAAGCATGTTCCAGGGCTCCCACAACTACCCCTTCTATTTTATTAAAAAGGCTTCCCCTACAGATCTTTGCAAACAATTGTTTAAACAAGGAACAATATCAAAACCATAAAAATGATAAGGAAAATTAATGAAATCTTGGTAAAAGAAGGTGCCCATCCCTTCAGTTCCCATCCTTAAAGCAGTCCTTCTAGCCAGTCCTCGCTCTTCTGTCTTTTGCTGTCCTTTACTTGTTCTTTGAGAGCTGGATGCTCCTGTGGATGGATTCACGGTTTGACGCTAGATTGAGGCAGCACAGCCCCTCCAGGTCCTGGCAGCCATGGCCATGGGCACGGAGCAGGAGTCGACGGCCGCTGGGTTTTGTAGCGCTGCGTGTCTGGTGGTTTCTTTGTCCTCCAGCAGATGGCTGAGGGCTTCAGAGGTGCACTGGCCTGCTTACCAAAGCAGCGAGCTCACCGAGGGATTTTGCTGCGGCTACCCAGGGCACAAATAGGGAAAAACCGTGACCATTTTTCCTTTGTTCCAGCTAGTAATTTTGGATTTGCAATTTTCATTGAGTTCAACGTAAGTTATATTTGATCAGCCAATTGGGTTTTTCTTCACCAATCCCGAATTAGAAAGAAGTTTGTGGTGAGTGTGGTAAGGTGGCCAAGGGTGCAGGGATCTCCCTGGACGCAAGAAGGGATCCCAGCCCAGGCCTTATCCCTGCAGATAAGAAACACACCCCGGGGGAGCCCTCTAGGCTTGACTGTGGACAAAGAGATATAGTGTCACTGGTGTAATTGCATTAATTGATAGAATAAGCTTTTCTGATCAGAGTCACATCCTTCCTAAAAACAGAACAGGGGTGATTGAAATTTGGCACGGGCTGAAACAGTTGCCTATAATAGAACCAAATACAGAAAGTGCCAGGGAGAACACCAATGCATCCAATTTGTGGGGATCCTCTGGCGCATGCAGTAAAATCTTTGTCCACTCATGCTAGGTGTCTACGGGGTTGGGTTTCTTACCCATAAAGGGATAGTCTCTTGTCATCAGCAGAATTCCCACCAGGCACGTACACAGAGGGTCAACGATGTCACTCATGGCCAGGCCTAGCTTGTCGTGCTGCAGGCATTTTGCCAGGGTGATCCAAACATTTTGTCAGGGCTTAGGGATGATAAATCCCAATGCCGTTGGTGGGGCCAGGAGCACCCAAAGTCAAGCAGCACCAGTAAGAGGCACCAGCATCATTATCTCCATTGTGGTAGTTACTGTAGGTGGGTTGCACTGCTGGGATTAAAAGCACACTTCAAAGCCAGATAGTAGGAAAAGTGATGTGCGAGTGTAATGTGAAGGGTACAGGGATGGGGTAAGAAACATTGTTATTAGGAAAAAAAGGTAACAGGGAACGTGTGGAACTGTGGGAAACAGGGTGAAGGAAAAGGCAGGGTAGGGCAGATGCATAAAGAAAGGGATAATTCTTGTGGGGAAATCTTGTCCATTTTCATCATAGCTTAGTCCAGTAATGACATGGGCCAGGTAGGTTTGGTTTGCTTTGTCTTCTGTTGGGTTGAGTCGGTCTTGCTTGGCAGGTGTGCAGGTTTTCTCCTTCTCCTCCTCCATGCTGCACGCGACTCATCCTTTTGGGTGTCCTTTTCCTTTCCTGGCTTTTCTCTGGGTGCTGTGTCTGGCAGCACGATGTAAGGCTTGATGATTTTCCCTGGAATCCATGCTGGGCTTGATCCTGTGAGGAAACAGCCACACTCTCTCCCCTAGGTGGGATAGGGCCCATGATCTGCTTGGATTCAGGGTGCTTGATCAGCACCGGCAGCTTCTCTTCAAGCTTAGCTTGGGTGTTATTTGAGAAGTGCCTGACTATTGAGGGGCTTGACTTCATGAATGAATTATTTAAAAATTGAAAACATAGGTCACCTTACAGGGCCTCTCAATGGGAGGAATAGTCTCTGTCCCCCCTCTCTGCTGATTAAGGAGCCCTTTGATCGTTCAATGGGCCCTCTCCATGATGGATTGTCCTGTGGGAGAGTGGAGTATACCTGTGTCATGCTTCACCCCCCAGTGATTTAGAAATTGGTGGAAGTTTTAGGAGGTGTATGCAGGATCATTATCTGTTTTATTGTTCTGTGGAATGTCCAAAGTGGAGAACACAAGGAGGAAGTGCCAAATCACATCACTGGCCTTCTCTCCTGTGTGGGCCAAAGCATACACAGCTCTAGAGAAACTATCTCAGAATACATGCATATATATCATCCTTCCAAAGGGAGCACAGTGAGTCACATCTGTGTTGCCACAGCTGGCAAGTTGTGAGTCCTCAGGGGATTTACCTGTGTTCCCATTGATGGCATGGCGTGGTGTTGGCAGTTAGGACACGAAGCCACTATTGACTGTGCTTGTTCTCTGGGTATTTTGAACATCCTGACGACGGTGGGGACATCTTTGTGGCAGAAGTGATGGCTGAGCTTGGCTTGGCTGAAGATATCTGGCAGGGTGGTGATTTGTACTGCCATGGCCAGAGCATTCAGCTTTCTGGCTGCCCTCTGCAACAGGGCCTGGCAGATCGGTGTGTGACCTTACATGCATCATGTGGTAGGGTTGCTCTCGGTGGGACAGGAGATATACCAGTCTTGAGAGCAAGTGATTTAAATTTGCATTTGCAACCTCCTTTAATAAAGAATGTTCAGCCCTCTCAGCTACTCCTGCTACATAAACCAAATCAGTGAGAAATTGTGTGCTTCTTTGAACCTTCCAAAAGCTCTAATGACAGCTGCCAATTCTGCGATTTATGGGTATCCCTGAACAAGTTTGACATCTCACTCCCATTTCTGAGTGTCGGGGTTTTTCCAAGTCATAACTGACTTGTGGGATCCTTTGGAGCCATCTGTGAATACAGGATAAATGGGAAGAGCTCTTAAAATCCTTTTCTATTTCAGATTTGCATTAGCAACAGCCATTTTTCGGGCAACTCATCCTGAACACTTGAGTTCTCTATTTGTCTTTCAATTGAATCTTTTAGCCAATCAATGAATTTGATATAAGATTCACTGGTGCTTTGTTTCATGTCCATAATGTTCTGGGTGGGACTGGTCTTTTGGCTGCATTTTTAATTTCTTCAAGGCTTACCTTGGGGAATTTTGCCTGCACTTGAGCCTTTTCAAAACCACCTTCTCTGCATAGGTGGAAAAGTGTTACTTGTGCCCTGTCCTCATCTCGGTGATATACTTTTAAAAGTGATTTTATCTGTATTTTCCAAAGTCTTTCCTACAGAATAAATTCTGCAGGAGAAGGAAGGCAGGCCATTCTATGTTTAATGTCAAAGGGCACTAATACATGGGCAGAGAAGGTGACTTGTAATAGCTTTTGAAATAGGGTGACACCCTCCCATCGTCTTTCTTTGCTTTGCAAAGATCTTTCAATTCCCTATAGGGAACTGCCTCCCATTTAGGTGGTGCTCCCCCTTTCTGGTAAAGTACCGGAGCAGCACACAGGCCCTTGATCTTCTCAGCCAGGCCAGACTCTTTGTCAGCAGCAGCCTGCCTTCGCACTTCAGCCCAGTGACTCTCTGCTCGATCCTCAGAGCCTGAGGAGTCACTGTCCTCCTCCGAAGAGGAGGGTGGCACTTGAATTAAAGTGCCACTGGTATGGGAGGCAGGCTTGACCCGATGGTGTTGGGTCTTGGTAGCCAAGATTCTTCCTTCTGGTCTGCAGGGGCCCCCATCTGGTCCCGGTGACAGGTAGACTGGATAGGGTGGACTGTGGGAAGCTGAGACTGGCTGACCTTCAGGGTGGAGCTGCTGACAAAAGGGGTTCACAGGGGTTCACCAGGGATTCCTGGTGGCAAGGGGAGTTCCTGTCACAGACACAGCATTGATGTGGCAGGGGCAGGGCCCAACACAGAGGGAGGCACCAACAAGGAGACGGGCACATCAGGGGTGGGGCCCGACACGAGGGAAGGTGGAGGGCACGGCAGAGGGGTGCAGCAGTGTGAAGAGGGTGGCCGTTTTGGGGTGCAAGGGCAGGAAAACTTGGAGGTAGGGGAGACAAGATGGCAGGGCTGGCTGGCAACAGAGCTGACGCCATCTCGTGAGAGAGCCAGGGGTGACAAAACTGGGTAAGAGGGCATAGGGAGAGAATGGGAAGCAGCCAGGATGGGATGGCCAGTCCCACCCGAAGAAGGGTACAAAGGTAATTGGGAGAGGTCAGGGAGATGGTGGCAACCGTGCACCTTAAGGTGGGTTACCTCCTCCAACAGCCCTTGAGATGGGGAATAGGGTTTGGGACACAGGGCAGAGGATTGAGGGGAAGGGGTTTTTAACTGGGGGCCCGAACCCGAAACATGACCCAGACTTCCAAGATATTGAACAATCAAATAAAACAAAGGGCAAAACTTCCCCACAGAACGATCCTCCATAACTTGTAAATTGTACAGAAACACCCCAACTTGATCCAAAAACTTCATTTGAAAGAACTGAGTCCCCTGAAACATTAGGAAAGTGTTTGAACAGAAAGTGAACAAAATATTTTAACCACCCCCTAGAAAACTCAGATCTCCCCAGAAAAAGTGTATTTTTAACTTGCATATAAACTTTCCATTGGGGGGGGGGCAAGCTTATTCCCCATCCCCACAGTCCTCCCACTAACAAGGCAAAAAAAAGAAATAAAGGCATAAGGAGACATCCCAAACACTCACCACACCAAGGGTGTAACAGAAAAGATCTCTCATTCTTGAAAGGTCTTCTTGGGCACAGAAGCTTGTCTGCCACCCCTCCTGTTTCCCTAATAAAACTCAGGTATCCCTTCGGGAAAGTGGGCATCGATTGTGGATTAAAATCCCATAGCTGAAGGCTATTGGAGACACATTCATGAAGCTGCAAGAGGCCCCTGTTCTGTGTAACACTTGTTTTAGGGTGAGGTGGTGGTGAGGTGCCGCAGCACTCTGAAAGTGTCTCCAGTAAAGGAGGAAAGCAGCTTTGGTGAGACAGGATGGCTCACAACGGAAGAACAAACCCACACACTCCAGATAATCCAAGCAATGAAAAAGGAGAGGCAAGAAGGGTCTTTGAGCTTTCACAGGACAGGTTTATTCCAGGTACAAGAGAAGTGTCCAGGAATGAAGACAAGGAAAATTGGAGGGCCCAGGATAAAATACAGGGGACAAAGGGGATGGAGCAGAGCATCAGGGCCAATGGGCTGAGGGCTCAGGGGTGGGGCACTGGCAGGGCAATGGGTGACACCCAATAAGGTAAATGGGAGCTGGGTTCTTCAGCAAAATGGGGCCACTGGGTGCCCAGGGAAAAGAGAACATTTTAGGGAACATATATATATAAGGGGAAAAAGTGGTGGAGAGGCCAACGGGCAAGAAAAACTGGGTTACATTAATGTGAAACCAGAAAGGGCTGTGGGGTGCAAGTAGTTCTTCTCCATGTTCTTAGTGTTTGTCCAACAGCTTAGGGCCTCTTTCTCCAGGACATAGAGATTTCAGGTAAACAATGCAATGGTAAATTAATTGTGCTATGATACAGAAATCTCAGATGACCAAATTGAACCAAGGTCCCCCGTGTGTTGAAAGTCAGTCATCTCTGTGGACATGCATCCTTAATTTTGGTTTTTCATTTTTGTGTTTATCGTGTTATTTATCTGCTTCCTCAGTCATATTTCAAGATGTCTTAGAATGGCCATATTTACGCAGAGGTACTCATAAACAAGGTTCATTGTACTCTAAATTTAAGTGTGGATAAATCTTAATTTAAAAAATTGAATACACTGGTATTGGGCTGAAAGAGTGGTCTTTTGAATTAGGTTTTTACTGAAATCTACTAGAGTTGTCAAAATTACTCGGAGATAATCCTTCAACAGAAACACATAGAATTATTTGCTTGCATAATAGCAAAAAATTTTAGAGTGATATTTTCTGCTTTTTATTATTGCTAGACTTTTAACTGCTTGGCGGATGCAGTGAAAGTAAGCAGAAAAGTGTTTTTAAATAGCTGTATTCCTGGGTGACATGCAATGTCAGGTATTCTCATTGAAACCAGCATTTAAAGAAAGCTTTCATGGTCAAGTGACATTGCCTTTAAACAATCTGCAATGAAATGGCACTCAGCTGATTTTCTGATAGGTTTAAACAGATTTTAGTAGGGTTCAGCACCATCAACTCAGCTGCGGCAATTTTCTTTGCAAATTTCTATATAACTTTTGGTTTGTGTTTAGTAATTAACCCCTCCAATGTGTATATATATGTATAATTTTTAAGAAGTATTGATCTAGGAAAGCTATGATTAGCAAAAGGTAACTGAAGGGTTGCAGCGCTGGTTTTAGTCTTGCTGCATAGTTGTCAGCAGAAAGAAAGCACATTTTAAGCTCTTTCCATCCCTGACTTGTAGGCATAGAAGAAATGGGGTTTAATGAGCTTTGAAAGGCCAGACCGGAGAGACAGCATATTTGCATTGCTCATTTCTCATATTCAGTGCCTTGGGACTCATTCAATGTGCTTAATTCTTCATATATTTAATATATACTTGCAATTGCTTTAGCATCTTAGCATTTTTAGCACAAAGAATTAAATCTCCCTTGGAATTTTTCAAAAACTGGAAAATCATCTCCACCAATTCTTTAACAAATTGTCAATTACCCAAAAGAACAAAATGTAATAACAGAAATTTTTGTCAGAAAAGAACTTCCTCATGTAGAGCATGAGCTGAACGCATCCTTGTGCTCTCCACAGCACTGGGTCAATTCCCACCATTCTCCCCACACCACAGAGCACCCAATGGGACCAGGGCTGAGGAGCATCCCTGCACCTGCCATGGCTGAGATGGGTTCCCTGGAGCTCTCAGGAGCCCCAGCCCATCCCTGTGAACACAGGTCCCGTGGCAGAGAGGCTGGAAGGAAACCTGAATGTCAATTCTGCTTTTCCTGCTGTGTCACCTTTCGCAGCAGAGCAGGGCCTTGGGAGGAAGGTGCTGTCCCTGGGAGCAGAGCAAACCTCCTGAGCCCTGCTGGGAAATGCTGTCAGAGGAACAGCTGAACACCTGACAATGTCAAGAACTCAGAGATTTGAAATAAGGATCTGAATGGTTAGATCCTTTCAAGAGTTTGGAAAAAACAAACCCAACAAACTTTCGATTTTATTTAATTGATGTTCGCTAGGGTTAAAGTTAAAACATTCCTGTAAGAGTTAAAACAACAACAGACTGAGAAATGTAGAGGAGGAGGGCTAAGGAAGGGTGTAAATGCATTATTGCTGAGGTTTGGTGTGGTTGGTGGGCTCCTTTGGGCACAGAGGCTGCAGTGATGCTCAGGGCGCTGAGGCTGAGGGCGGCGGGAGGTGCAGCCCTGCCCTGCTCTGCCCCTGAGGCCCCAGTGCAGAGCCGTGCCCAGCTGTGCCCAGCACAGGCGGGATGTGCCTGTGCAGCAGGGCCGCAGCAGCCCTGGGCATGTGTGGAGGCCTGGAGCAGCCGTCCTGTGCAGCCAGGCTGGGAGAGCCGGGGCTGTCCAGCCTGGAGAGGAGCAGGCTGCGGGGAGGCCTCACTGCGGCCTGGAGTGCCTGAAGGGGGCAGGGAGCCATGGGGGAAGGGAAGGGCCTGCACTGCAAGGGGCAGATTCCATGGCATGTTGGCATCACCTGTGAGGGTGCTGAGACATGGCCACAGGCTGCCCAGAGAAGCTGTGCATTGCCCTGGCCCTGGAATGTTGCAGGCCAGGCTGGACAGGGCCCTGAGCACCCTGATCCAGTGGGTGGCAGCGGAACCGGGCGATGGTTGAGGTGCCTCCATGGCATTGTGGAACTCCATGGGGGAGCAAAAGGGACATGGAATTCCTGGGCATGGAATGTTGGAACCGGTTGCCAGGGTCACTCCTGCTCCCAAGGATCTGTTGGCACAGAGTCTGTTGAGCCAGTTGACGGATTCTCTGCTGCGCAGCAGAGCATCCGTCTTGTCCACCCTGAGTGGGAATAGACTGTGATTTGTGAAAATTTGAGAGCCAAAATCTAGAGGGAGTGTGCAGGTGAGTGCAGACAAGTCTTGAAAAGGCTTCTGCTGCTGAGGGGCTGGGCTGGGCTGGGCTGCAGGATGGGCTCACATGGGCTCAAGTACCAGAGCCACAGACTTCTCATCCAGCTTTGGACCGGAACCGGACACTCAAGAATGGGAGCCTTAGGGCATGTGCTTGTTCAAGAAAATTTGCATTCCAAATAAAGAATCACCCCTCTATTTTCTGATAGGTTTGGAAGAGCAGTTTTTTCTGACTCTGAAAAATCTGCAGTTGGCTACCTGAAGGAAGCTAAGGGATTAATCACATCCTTGGCATTCCTTCATTGGTGTTTGCCTCACTTCCTTTATTGGTGGGTTTTGATCACAAAACACCATGAGCTCAGTAAGTACTTTGCTCCTTAATGCAAAATCATTTTCCAGGGTACTTCTAGAAAGGATCTCAAAAGTATGTATCAAATGCATAGGCAGAGAATCCTTTGAAAACTTAATGTAACTTCATGTTCTGGAATACTGAAGATTTTGAATCTCTATGGGTGTTAGTAGTAATTCAGAAATGCTTACAGTTTGAGCAGCTACAGGATAGAATTGGGAACTGGAACTCTCATTTTCAAGCCTTTGGAACAGGCTTCTTATTGGTGAGGCAGCTTGTCATAAATCAGGGGTGATGTTTTTTCTCTGAGGTGCTGTGCTCAGCTGGGAATGGCTCATAGCACTATTTGATGCAATATTCCAGCATTTGCAGCCTTTGTTTTCTGTATCCCTGTGTGCTGTCCCTGGTGTTGCAAAAACCAAAGGGCCATGTTCATATCAGTGGCACAGAAAATGCTAAGGCTTTGTTCTCTGCCAGGGTCAGCGAAAGCGCCCTGGAGGAGCAGCTGATTCCGGACCAGCTCAGGAAACGGAGCAGGCTGCAGCCCTCCAGCTCAGGTGGGACTTCAAAGGCAGAGCCAATAGAGTTTGTGGAAAGTTGTACACTTGCTTTGGAGCCTGGTAAGAGCAGGAGCTGTTCTGGAGGTTGAGGACTTGCTAGCCATGTGCTTTTTCCAGTTTCTAGGCCCTTTACTGGGGAGGAAGAGAAACCTTGGTTTTGAGGAATCACCTGGCACAGCATCCTGACACAAGAAGCTTTCTGAGAACTGCTTTGGCTTGTTACTGAGCTCACTACTTTGGCCCCTAGTGAGAGATGAGCTGGGTAGCAAAGGTCCTCAAGTGCTGCTCAAACACCTGAATGTGTGTTCTGATGAGCTGGCAGTCACGGCAGCTGCCACAGTGGGGGTGGCAAGCTGAGTGTGGGGTCTCCCAAGATGGACAAAGAGAAGGAAATTTGTCATTACCTGTGGCCCATCCTTCAGGGAATCATGGACAGCATGGGAGTGTAAAATTAGGATCCTCTCTATTATTGGTTGTTTTTTTTCTCCTGTGTGCTCAACATTCCCCTGTGTGAGATGATTCACCAGTTGGTGTCAACCTCCCATAAACTGTTGTCATGCAAGAGAACTTGTGAGGAGCTCAGGTTCTTCCTCTAGTGTTTCCCCTTCAGAGGACAGGGCTGGCAATGCTCCCTGTGGACTGTTGAGGGCAAAGCTTGAGTGAAATTTTGGACACGTTCCAGAGAACAAGAGCCCCAGGGCAGACAGTAAATTCAACCTCAGTCTGTTCCATAGTGGCAGCTCATTTCATTCCTCTGAAATCACTGCCCTTGATTCTAACCTTCTCTTTTTTTCAGCTGCTGGACAATTCATAAATCATACAAGTGAATCCTCTGTGCCTGAATTCATAGTTATTCTTAGTGATGATGTGTCACCTGTGGTAAGTATTGAAAGGCACACCCCTCTCCATATTGCATTCAAATTTTCTTGGCCTTCTTCTGGAATCTTGCTGAGTACCCACACGTGTCTACCCAAAAGTAGAAAGATGGCTCTGATCTACCACTTTAGATACATTTCCCAGTCAAATCCAAACACACTCATGAACACAGCAGCATGCCTGAGAATCGCTTCAATGGGAGTGGGTGACCAACCTAAAAGAGGTTGTTGCTCCAGTGATTTAAAGGAGAGCACAGGAAGTCTTTGGCTTCCCTAAGTAAGAAGTGTTTCATCTGCAGCATCACTTTAAGGTATCCCTGTCGACTGAGGTGGAAAATGATCCTGCAGATGACTGGAGTAGACTCTAATTCTGTTTCTTATTCCAAGAAGTCTTTAATGTAGTCATCATTTGGGGTTTTTTATTTTCCCCTACTATTTTGAAGGAATATGCCTTCATCTAGATCCACGGTGCAGTGTGTCTGCTCAAGTTTGGGATGATGCCACTACTGCTGTGCAAAGCAGAAATGCAGCAGACATAGAAAGGGAATTACATCCTGACAGGGTTGCTCCTGAACCTTTGCAAAGCAAAGGCCTCCAATTTGACAACAGCATTTGCATGACCCAGCTCCACTTGCACCAAACACATGAGCATGGTTTGGGTATAGGTTGTTTTCTCTTCAGTAGCTGTTTGTATAATAAGTAATGTTCAGGCTATCACAGGTGAACTTGCCAGTTTGAGGGAGAAAGAGGGAAAGAAACAGCTCAAACCCAAATTCAGTTTTCGGAACTGAAACACAGGAGCAGGAAGTACAGTGTTCGGGTGGTTCCTAAGTGACTCCATCTCTGCCCCATTTCAGGACAGGGAGCAGAGCCAGCAACAGGCCCATGTTTCCAGAGCATCAGACAATTCAGTTGAGCAACAGGCAAGGGAAGATGAAGAGGAACCAAGAGAAGATCATGGGTCTGTGACAAAGGAAAAGTCTATCAAAACTCTGATTTCAGATTTGTGGTAGTAGGAGGTTTTGGCCAAGCTTTTGGTTCTGCTTAACTCTGTGCCAGTACTTTAGTCTTGCAATACAGTGGCCTGTCTGGCAGAAGTAAGTAAAGTATCTAAAAAACACATCACAAAATCCAGGTGAAACCTTTGTTTTCTTTTCATGGCGTCATAGTTGAATATTTATTACGGCTTAATCTATGCTGAAACGCTTGCAGTACATAGCAGCTCAGGGAACGATTGTGGTGCTGGGCTGGGATGTTGCTAATCCAGAATAAGTGTTACGTTTTGGTAAATCTCTGTCACCAGAGAATTTGCTCCGTGTTCAAACTGCTGCATGTTCTTCTGCTTCCGCTCTTCATTAGTGCATGGCCAGCAGTTCCTGCTTAGTCCTTCAGTGAGCGAGGATGAGGATTCAGAGGTGCAGGACAGGGAGGCAGAGCCAGCTGCTACCCACTTGGATCCAGAGACACAGAGGATTCAGCTGAGCTCTGGGCAAGTGACGATGAAGAAGAAGCAATAGATAACGACAGGTATGTGACAGATAAAGTCTCTCTCCAAAGTGTAACTTCTGATTTATGGTAGACACAGGGATTTTTGTTTTGGTTTTTATTTTTTTGGGTTTTTTTTTTTGCCAAACTGTTGGACACTGCTTGATTCCCTGTGATGGAATCTGATCTGAATCATAGTGGCCTGTCTGGAAGGGAACTAATGGGGAAAAAAACCACCTAAAAACCAGCAAAATCCAGAAGAAATCTTTCTTCTCCATTCAGGAAGTTTTTATTGAATGTTTCTTACATTATGGATTGTGATACACTGAAATGCTTGCAGTACATAAATGCTCCTTGCACTGCCTGTGTTTCTGGGCTGGGATATTGCTGAATCAAAATAAAGGATTGTTTCAATTTCTGCAATTTTTATGTCTTGGTAGCCCTCTGTGCACTGTGAAATTGACAGCTGCATGTTCTTCTGCTTCTTTCCCCTCTAGTGCCTGGACAGAAAATGTCATTTCTTCTCTAAATTGGAAGGATGACAACCCAGAGGTGAGGATCTACAGCCCTTGCTGGGAAGCTCCAGCTTGCAGGTCCCTCCAAGTCCTTTCTTGCTGGTTGGTGTCTGTAGAGGGAGAAGCCCTTGCCAGGATGGCACTGGCACAGCTTTGTGTTCCTTGTAGTTTTAGCATTGAGCGACAGACTGCACATACTGCAAGTCCTGTGTGCCTGGTGCCAGTAGAGCAGCTAACTGGAATTTTTTGCTCCAAATTCCTGTTTTGGTTTCTATTGTTTAAAAGCTGTCCATCTAACACCAAGTGTTTAGATTAATCATTGGGCCTTTTAGGGGAGAAAGAGGGAAAGAAAATACTCCAGGGCAGATCCACTTAGGGAACTGATACAGGAGAGCAGGTGGTTCAGGGTTATTCAGACACCTCCTAATCTCTGTCCATTTTTACCACATTGCAGGATGGGGAAGAGAGCCAGCCATACCCACTTGGTTCCAGAGCAGCAGCGAACGCAGATGAAGTGCCTGCGAATGAGAACGAAGAGGAGCCACAAGATATTGAATTGTATGTGACCAATAAAGTGTCTCTTCAAAGTCCCATTTCTGATACATGGTAGAAACAAGTTTCTGCCAAGCTTTATGGCTTTTCTTCTGTGGTCATGAAACCTTAATTGCATGTATGTTTGGGTAACAATTGAGAGACACTAAAGAGACTGAGGTATATAACAGGAATTGAAATTATTGTGCTCTTGGGCTGGGATGTTGCTAAATCACAAGAAGAGATGCTCTATTTTCTGGCATTTTTGCATCACTAACCTGTGATGCATGGTGAAATTAATGGCTGCATGTTCTTTCTGCATCTGTTCTCTATAACAGAAGGCCCTCTGGAAGTCTCCTCTGCGTAATCTGCAGGAGTTGCTACTCACAGGTAAAGATCCAGAGGTTGTTGTCCTTTGAGAGCTGTGGTAGGGGGGAGGGGATAGAAGTGGAGCTGCACAACTCAGTTGCTTTTAGGTGGGTGCCACGTGCAGCTGGCTGGAGGCACAGCCCTTGCTGGGAATCTCCAACCTGCACATCACTCCAAGGCCTCTCTTGGTGGTATCCGTAGAAGGAGAAGCCCTTGCTGGGATGGCACTGGCAGATCTGTGTGCTCCTTGTAGATCTAGCATTGACTGATAGAATTCTTTACTCCCAATTTGTATTGTGGGGTTCTTCCTTCAGCAGCTGTTCATCTAATGTGAAGTGTTAAGGGTATCATGGCAGAATTTGCCACTTTGTGGGAGAACGTGGGAAAGAAACAGCTCCAGGACAATCTGAACTAGGGAAGAGGAACTGCGGAGGAGGGATGAGGGTGTTCAGGTGTTTCCTACACAGCCTCTGTTTCTACCATGCTGCAGTAGTGGGAGCACAATCAGCAGCACCCACTTATTTGTTTTCAAGGTAGCAGCTCCCTGTGCTACTGCTTAGAATATTCTCAACCAATCTTAGAGGGTGATACCCTACCCTTCCTCACCTCTGCTTTAACTGCTCTCTGAGATGAGGTTTGCCTGCAGCACCAGGGGGGCTCACCAAATCTAACTGGATCTTTTTTTCTCTTCCTTCTCATGTGCATCAATGGAAGCTTCATGAAGGTGAGTTGATGTTTTACACTTGGGAAGGGACTTTTATCATAAGTGTAATAATTATCTTTGTTGTTCCTTTCCAAGAATCTCCAGCAGCAGGGATTGAAGCTGCTTTTAGGAAAAGGCAAAGGACAAGGCTAAAGCCTCTGGCCAGTGTCTTAGAGAATGGATCCAATGTGTGTGTGATGGCCTCTATCACGGCACAGTGGAGAATCCCTGCAATGAAAGTTGTGACTGAATACTTATGCAGAAGGAACTTGAATTTGGTGGCTCTTTCTACAGTTTGAATTGATTAGTGACTGATTATTGTCACTTGGACAATAAGCAACTGGAGTTGCAGAGGTCATTGTGGCCCACATTTTCTGAGAGATAAAAAGCCATAAGGATTTCTTGACACTTTGGCTGTTACTGATCAGGCCTTTAAAAACTGATCTCCCTGGAACTTGGTCAAGATGTTGCCCACAAAAATTGGATTGATTACTATGGTGCAGGCAGGTCAATAATTGTACACTTGAGAGAGACACTGTTTATTTGAGTGTTGCACATTTCTGAGTGCTCAGTGGTATTTCACAAATCAGACAAACTCACTATCAAAACTTTCATTATTTATACAGACTAGCAAACAAAGGAATTAGCATTAATTGGTTACACAGTGGCCTGATTGTCTTCCTAGTTAGTGTTCTGCCTTCTTTTGGTTAACAGTCATGTCACTTCTCACTGTAATTATTCCACTCAGTCCATTGCTGACTCTCTCTCTTCTTTTGGCTTCGGGAGTTTCTTGAGTTGCTGCTCCATGAATTAGTGGTTGCAATCTGCCTCTGCAGGAATTACTTTGTACCAGTCAGAGTTGATTTCAGCAGAGTTGTGTTTCTTAGTTTCTTCCTTATCTTTGGAGTTTTGCCAGATGTCCTTTTGGCCCCTCAACTCTGCATTCTTTCTGTCCACTCTCAGTGGGCATCCTTCTCCCTGAGCTTTGTTAACCTTCTCCTGGGTCTGAGCTCCTGCTCCACAAAGCATGTCAAGGCCTGAACATTAACAAGACAATTCTACTGAACAAAGAATTTGTTTTTCTGTCCCATGGGCATCACTTAGTGCTTGTTTGCTAAATGCTGTCTATTTGATGGATTAAATCTCCTTTCCAGTTGATTTGGCTTTCAAATATTCAAAGATCAAATGCATCAATACCAAGAGCACCCTTTCTTCAGAATTCTTCTACATGTTCTACATCTTGCATCACACATAACTAATGAAAATTAAATTACAGTTTATGAGCAGCGAAGCAAAAATTCCATCCGGAACAGCCGCCAACAGATGCATGGCTCTGGCCATGGAACAGGAGCTGATGATGCACCTGTGGCTGAGTCAGGCCCTGCAGAACAGGGAGCAGCAGAGGAGGGAACTGCACGTTCAGAGTAAGTATGGCTCAAGCCCTGCCAAGGACAGAATTTTGTGCCTTCTTTTCTGTGTGTGACTCAGCTATACAGATATGCCTGGTTACTCTACTTAATTCCCTCCTTCTCCCATATTTGATGATGATCAAATGATACCATTTGCATTTTGGGAGAAAATGGTAGCCCAAGGCAGATGTACAGCTTTGCACACAACATTAGAGATGAGTGTGGGGGTATGGCAAAGAATGGGGATTACTTGCTTCAAATCCCAGAGCTGGGTGACTGACTACAACTTTCCTCTAGTGAAACCAGTTAAAGACAGCAGGGTTCTTCAAAGGAAATGTGTCATGGCTACTCAGTGCAGTTGTGTCATTTTGTGAGATTTTAAGTATCAGTAATCATTGAAGTGTGGTGATATTAACAGCTGCATGTTCTTTCAACTTCTGTTGCCTCTAGTGCACAGCAAGGAGTTGTTATTAGATGTCCAATTTGCATGGATTTTTACTCAGAGGTAAGGATCCTGTTGTCATCCTTTCTGCTTTGTGGGAGCAGGAGGAAGGCAGAGGTGGATGGCGGCACAGGTCAGTTGGCTGATGTGGGATGCTGTGGGCAGCTGGCTGGAAGCACAGCCCTTGCTGTGAAGCTCCACAAGTCACTTCTTGTTGAAGTGATGCTGGCAGATCTTGGATTCCTTGCCCTTCTGATTTCAGATGCACTAAAGCCTCATTTGCCTGGTGCCAATGTGCTCCAATTCTTTCTCCCGACTCATGTTGTGGTTTTCTTTCTTCCAGATGGTGCAAAGTGGACGACAGCTTGTGGCAACCATGTGTGGCCACCTCTTCTGCAGCGAGTGCCTCCCTGTTGCCCTGGAGACTGTCGGCACGTGCCCCACCTGCAGAATGGAACTTACTCCAGATCTGTATTTTCCCATCTATATATGAGTGTGTCTGCTTCTCAGGACACACTCAGATAGATCCTGCAGAATGGGCGATGTAGAGACTTGTTTCTTGATGTATATAGTCCTTCCCGTAGATAGTTTCATTTTTGCTGAATTTAATTAGAAATAAAGTTTTGATTGTTTCAAATATAGTCTGTCTGCTCCTCTGTTCTGGATTCTGCTGACAGATGGAGATGTTGTTGAACAGGTGGAAATAAGGCTCTTGGTTTGAGCAGTCAGAAGCTCGTTCCTCTCATCACACTGGAGTCATTGATTAGGGGAAATGTGCTAAAACCATAAGCATTGCATTTCTTGTGGCCAGCGTGTGTTGTATGGGGAAAAAGGAACAGGCCTTGGTTGGGTTATGAGGGATTCAGTTTCTCAGGACACACTCTGGTGGAAGCTCTGGTGGAAATGTCACGATTTCATTGCTCAGAAGATGGAAAGACTAGTGTTCAAAGTCCAGTGTCCAAGAGTAACATCCAAAGAAAGCATCTTCCCTTGAGAATAACTAGTACATGAACAAACTGCTGCATTCAGTGTTGTAAGGTTGTCCTGGGTTGGTGTTGTGTCTGCTCCTCTCCCCCCCCACCACACTCTCTGTCTGCATGGAGCTGCCGCCGGTGCCCTTTTACCCCCCCGGGGGGTGGTGCCCTGGGGGCTGTGCTGCTTGGCTTGCTGCTGCTGCCCGGCTGCTGCTTGCTGCCCGCTTGCTGCTACCCCGGCCGCTGCTTCTGCCCCGCTGCTTCTGCCCTATTGCTTCTGCCCCGCTGCTGCTGCCTTCCCCTCCCCTTTCTCTCCTTCAGCTCCAAGATCTGTACCGGCTCCGGACGGGACCTGACATCAGAGACTGCCTCCGGAGCCTGCCCAAGAAGCTTCTCGCCCTTCCCAGCAGCGACCGTCCCTCACTTCGGTGAAAACATTTCTTTTGTCATCTGGGATTGTACTTTCCTGTTGCTGGGAAGTGTTTTTTCTTGTGTTTGTTAATAAACAAGTTTTTTCCACTTTTCCCCCTGAGAAAAATTCTCTCCGAGCCCAGTGGGGGGAGGAATTGTGAGGGGGGTTTATTTTGGGGGGCTCCTTTGGAGGCTTTCCCCCAGTTTTGTCCTAAACTTGGACAAATAATTTGGTGGCCCGTACGGGGAACCGAAGAAAGTGGAAAAAACCTGTGTAACAGGTGGCTCGCAGGACTTCACCCTGGTGGAAGCTGAAGTGAGTTTAACTGGAAGGGAATGGAAGAAACATCTTGTTGTGACTGGTCCAGAGGCCCCATGCATTTTGGGCATAGATTACCTTCGGAGCGGGTATTTTAAGGATCCAAAAGGCCTTAAGTGGGCATTCGGGATAGCGGCTGTAATGGCAGAACACATCCGGCAATTGAACACCCTGCCTGGACTAGCTGAGAATCCCATTACAGTAGGACTTCTGAAAGGAGAAGAGCAACGAGTACCAATTGCCACTTCAATAGTACATCGCCGGCAATATAGAACAACTCGAGATGCTGTGATCCCCATTCACAAGATGATCCGTGAGCTGGAGAGCCAAGGGGTGGTGAGCAAAACCCACTCACCCTTCAACAGCCCCATCTGGCCTGTGCGAAAATCTGATGGGGAATGGAGATTGACTGTGGACTATCGTGCCTTGAATGAAGTGACTCCACCGCTGAGCGCTGCCGTGCCGGACATGCTGGAGCTGCAGTACGAGCTGGAGTCCAAGGCAGCAAGGTGGTACGCCACCATTGACATCGCCAATGCGTTTTTCTCCATTCCTCTGGCCGCAGAGTGCAGACCTCAGTTTGCTTTCACCTGGAGGGGCGTGCAGTACACCTGGAACCGACTGCCCCAGGGGTGGAAGCACAGTCCCACCATCTGTCATGGACTGATCCAGGCTGCACTGGAAAAGGGTGAGGCTCCGGAACATCTACAATATATTGATGACATCATCGTATGGGGGAACACAGCAGCAGAAGTGTTTGAGAAAGGAGAGAAAATTATCCAAATCCTCCTGGAAGCCGCCTTCGCCATCAAGAAGAGTAAGGTTAAGGGACCTGCACGTGAGATCCAGTTCCTGGGAGTGAAGTGGCAAGATGGACGGCGTCAGATTCCTACTGATGTCATTAACAAAATTACAGCTATGTCCCCACCTACTAACAAGAAGGAGACCAAGCTTTCCTAGGTGCCATAGGCTTTTGGAGAATGCACATCCCTGAGTACAGCCAAATTGTAAGCCCTCTCTACCAGGTCACTCGCAAGAAGAACGATTTCCACTGGGGCCCTGAACAACAGCAAGATTTTGCCCAGATCAAACAGGAGATCGCTCATGCAGTGGCCCTTGGCCCAGTCAGGACGGGACCAGAGGTAAAGAATGTGCTCTACTCTGCAGCTGGGAACCATGGTCTGTCCTGGAGCCTTTGGCAGAAGGTGCCTGGTGAGACCCAAGGCCGACCCCTGGGATTTTGGAGCAGAAGTTACAGAGGGTCTGAAGGCAATTATACCCAACAGAGAAGGAAATTTTGGCCGCCTATGAGGGAGTCCAAGCTGCCTCAGAAGTCATTGGTACGGAAGCACAGCTTCTCCTGGCACCCCGACTACCGTGTGCTGGGATGTTCAGCGAAAGGTTCCCTCAACCCACCATGCCACCAGTGCCACGTGGAGCAAGTGGATAGCCCTCATCACTCAGCGTGCCAGAATCGGGAAACTAAATCGTCCTGGGATTCTGGAAATAATTACAAACTGGCCCGAAGGTGAAAGTTTCGGTGTCGCGGATGAAGAAGAGAACCAGTGACACGGGCTGAAGAAGCTCCACCATACAACGAGCTACCGGCAGAGGAAACACGCTATGCTCTATTCACTGACGGTTCCTGTCGCGTCGTGGGGATGAACCGGAGATGGAAAGCGGCTGTATGGAGCCCCACACGACGGGTTGCAGAGGCCACTGAAGGAGAGGGTGGATCCAGTCAATTTGCTGAACTCAAAGCCGTCCAACTGGCCCTTAACATCGCAGAGAGAGAGAAATGGCCGAAACTCTATTTATACACCGATTCCTGGGTGGTAGCCAATGCTCTGTGGGGATGGTTGAAGAAATGGAAAGAGGCGAACTGGCAGCGCAGAGGAAAACCAATTTGGGCTGCTGAAGAGTGGAAAGACATCGCTACTACGATTAGAGAAACTACCTGTGAAAGTTCGCCATGTAGACGCCCATGTCCCCAGAAAGAGAGCCAATGAGGAGCAGCAACATAATCAGCAAGTAGATCAAGCTGCAAGGATAGGGGTGTCGAAGATAGACTTAGATTGGGAACACAAGGGAGAATTGTTCCTAGCTCGATGGGCCCATGATGCCTCGGGTCATCAGGGCAGAGATGCCACCTATAAGTGGGCACGAGACCGAGGGGTGGATCTAACCATGGACAGCATCTCTCAGGTTATCCACACTGTGACACGTGCGCTGCCATCAAGCAGGCCAAGCGGGTGAAGCCCCTCTGGTATGGGGGGCGGTGGTCCAAGTATAAGTATGGAGAGGCCTGGCAGATTGACTACATCACACTGCCTCAGACCCGCCAAGGCAAGCGCTATGTCCTGACCATGGTGGAAGCCACAACTGGATGGTTAGAGACGTACCCAGTGTCTCATGCTACAGCCCGCAACACCATCCTGGGCCTGGAAAAGCAGGTCCTGTGGAGGCATGGCACCCCTGAGAGGATTGAGTCAGACAATGGGACTCATTTTAAGAACAATCTCATTAACACCTGGGCTAGAGAACATGGTATTGAATGGGTGTACCACATCCCTTACCATGCACCAGCTGCAGGTGAAGTGGAAAGGTACAATGGATTGCTGAAAACCACTTGAAGGCATTGGGTGGGGGGTCTTTTAAGAACTGGGAACAACATCTAGCAAAGGCTACTTGGTTAGTTAACACCAGAGGTTCCATCAACCGAGCAGGTCCT
Organism: Oenanthe melanoleuca; assembly: GCF_029582105.1. Taxonomy (NCBI): domain Eukaryota; kingdom Metazoa; phylum Chordata; class Aves; order Passeriformes; family Muscicapidae; genus Oenanthe; species Oenanthe melanoleuca. The sequence goes on from NC_079337.1 coordinate 22,961,268, forward strand.
GCCCAGTCTGACTCCCTTAATACAGTGGATGGAGATAAAGTCCCAGTGGCCCATGTTAGAGGTCTGTTAGGAAAGGCAGTATGGGTTAATCCTGCCTCGGTACAGGCAAACCCATTCGTGGGATTGTCTTTGCTCAAGGACCAGGATGCACGTGGTGGATAATGCAGGAAGATGGAACAACACGGTGTGTACCACAGGGAGAACTGATTGTAGGATGAGACAGAAAGACATATGTAAGTGTTGAAGGTCTGAGTAAGTGAAATGAGAGGAAATGTGTAAGTGATGAAGGTTTGCGCAAGTCGGATGAAAGCTTTACGTTGTAGTTAGTGGGTGTATATCCCAATCGTGTGTAACGTTCACGATGTGGGATAAGGGGTGGAATGTTCTGGGTTGGTGTTATGTCTGCTCCTCTCCCGCTCCCACACCTCGCTGTCTGCATGGAGCTGCCGCCGGTGCCCTTTTCTCCCCCCCGGGGGGGTGGTGCCCTGGGGGCTGGGCTGCTTGGCTTGCCCGGCCGCCCCCGGCTGCTGCTTGCTGCTGCTTGCTGCTACCCCGGCCGCTGCTTCTGCCCCGCTGCTTCTGCCCTATTGCTTCTGCCCCGTTGCTGCTGCCCGGCTCTGCCCGGCTGCTGCTGCCTTCCCCTCCCCCTTTCTCTCCTTCAGCTCCAAGATCTGTACCGCCGGCTCCGGACGGGACCTGGACATCAGAGACTGCCTCCGGAGCCTGCCCAAGAAGCTTCTCGCCCTTCCCAGCAGCGACCGTCCCTCACTTCGTGAAAACAGTTCTTTTGTCATCTGGGATTGTACTTTCCTGTTGCTGGGAAGTGTTTTTTTCTTGTGTTTGTTAATAAACAAGTTTTTTCCACTTTTCCCCCCGAGTAAAATTCTCTCCGAGCCCAGTGGGGGGGAGGAATTGTGAGGGGGTTTATTTTGGGGGCTCCTTTGGAGGCTTTCCCCCAGTTTTGTCCTAAACTTGGACACTGCTCTAAACAACAAATTAATGTAACTGTGCAAGTTTCCTGTGCTAAACCAAACAACCCCCCTCCCTGGTAAATATTTTTTTTCTGTCGTATTTAGTGAATTTTAAGTTTAAGAAAGTTCTATAGAGCTTGAAGAAATGTTTGTTTAGTTATTTTTACTGCCCCAAGCCTTAATGTATTAAAATAAGAAGCTAAATTATTTTTAGAGAGTTCAAATTTAGTTCTATTTTAATTCTGTATTATACTTTAAAAGGCAATAAATTGTTGTTAATTTAAGTTAGCAGTATAAATTTCAAGTTCTCCTCAGATAATCTTTACAATATCTTTTAAGTTTTAGTAATTCCAACTTAAAGTTTCTTCCATTGCTCTGTCAGTTATATTCAAGACCTATTAATGTAACTGAAATTGATTCTAAGCTCAGTCTACTAATCCACAATATTATAAAATCCCCCAGTCTTCAATAAAGAGTAGCTTGAATTAATAGTATTAATTTAAGTATTATAATTTAAGTACTTTTTATCATCTCTATTCAAATACATCAATAGTTTATAATAATTAAAATTGTATTAAGTATCAGTATTAATATTTAGTTTGCTGATGTTGTTTTTACAAATTGTTAATATCTCTCTTCACTTTCATATATACATGTATATAAACAAGTTTTTAAAACTCTTCAAAAGAGTTCTAGCCCCATAAGGCATAAAATCCCTCTATTTTAATTGATTTTAAAAATAATTTTCCATTATACGCTCTTTATGCCCTGACTATTGCTCTTTCTGCTAGTGGCCCCGTGCAATGGCAATATTCATGCCATTCTTGTAATAAAGGTGATTTAAAAGAAAATGACCACACCATAACTATCTCTCTCCCCCAAAAAAAAAAAAAAAATTAAAAATAAAAGAAAAAGGGGGGAACTGGCATAATAAATCTAATTTGATGTTTGATTTTTCACCAGTTTCAAACATCTTTTACAGATGATGAGTTCTACCTGATGTCTTTTACTTTCCCACTTGATGTGTTAAACTACAATTTTTGTTTGCAGAAAAATAACAGAAGTTTTAATGAGAATGAAAAAGCAAATGAAGAGATGATGTGTGTAAGCTTACTGATGGTAACATGAGGGGTGATAGTGTAAAATACTTAAAAGACTTTTAACAGGAAGAGAAAGGGAAGAGAAAGAAGGAAAAAGAAAAGGGAAACAGTAAAAGAGTGAGCAAAACAGGAAAAGGATTTGTTTACCAAAATGAAAGGTATTAAACTGAAAGCAAAGAAATGAAAAGACTTTAGTTATGTGTTACATTAATCATTGAGTTAAACTTACTTTCTTACCTATATCTTTTACTCTTCACATATGTCAAAATTAATTTCTTGCATGTATTCGTTTCACATTTACCCATATAGCATCTTGCCTGTTTCAAAACAATCTAATTGGAGATGTGAGTTTTGTATTGCAGGGAAAAAGCAGCAAATACAAACAAAGCAACAACTCAAGCCAAATTATAATTCAGCCACACTTGCCAAATGCGCTGCGTTTCCTGCTCTCAGAACCCTGACAAACTGCTCCTGAGCAAAAGAGAGAAGAAAATAAAGAGCACCAGAAGAAAGAACAAGGAACTGATTGAGGGAACTTTTCAAAATGGAAGCCTTTCCACTGAGACTGCTTGTTGTCACAAGTTTGGGTGGAATTAGTAGTTTTGTGGTTGTCATTGTTGTGTTAATAGTGTTGTATTGTTCTTTGTTAAGTCTCCAGAAATCCCTTTATGAGTTGTCATGATCCCTTTGTAAATTATCCAAAAAGTATTAAATAATTTCTTAAAACTTTTGAAAAATAGTTCGTATTTCCATCTTAGGAAGACAAAAGGATGGAGTGAAAGAGTTACAAATTAATGATAACTAGTTTGATGGACTCCTAAAAGTTAGGGAATCCAGGAGTGGGTATTGTCTATAATGACAACAGGTTTAGTTACTACATTAGTGTTGTTGTTACACTGTTAGTTGTTTCTTGTGTGTTAGGATGCTTTTACAAAGTTTTAAAAAAACCCTTCCATTCTATTTTTATAGTTAAACAGAAAGGGGCAGATGTGGGAGTCAGCCTGACCACTATTCCAGGTCAGGCAACCATCACCAAAGAAGAATTATACCCCAACCCTGAGCCTTGGGAGGCATTTGTTTAAGTTGTGGGGATCCCAGGAAAAAGGTTGCAAAGAGTTATGGGGTTGCCTATGTTAACACCTCATACATATTCCTAGACCTCATTTCCCAGTTAATTATCACCACTCCCAGTTCCTAAAATGTTCTCCCCTCCTTGTATCCCCATTAGCCCTCAGTAAATGCAGTCTTCCACCCAGCCTACCCCATTAGGCCCTCCCTTCCCTTACTCCACCTCTGCACCACTCTCCCCTATACCCATGAAACCCTAACCTCAACTCCACCTCCTCTCTTACCCCATATTTATACCCTAGACCTCCCTTTATCTTTGTCTTTGACCACTGGCTGCTAAAGACCTTGTCCCCTTAGGTACTGTATTCTTATTTTAGGCCTCGTCCCACATTTCCTTTCATTATTATTAAAGTGTTGTCTGTTACTAAGTCGTGGTCATCATACCACTCTTCCTTTATTTTGCCACTTTGCCCTAAGATCTGTAAACCCTAAAAAGTATTGTCAAAGACCACCCTCGTCCCCTGAATGTCAATTCTGCTTTTCCTGCTGTGTCACCTTTCGCAGCAGAGCAGGGCCTTGGGAGGAAGGTGCTGTCCCTGGAGCAGAGCAAACCTCCTGAGCCCTGCTGGGAAATGCTGTCAGAGGAACAGCTGAACACCTGACAATGTCAAGAACTCAGAGACTTGAAATAAGGATCTGAATGGTTAGATCCTTTCAAGAGTTTGGAAAAAAAATAGCAACAAACTTTTGATTTTATTTAATTGATGTTCTAGGGTTAAAGTTAAAACGCTCCTGTAAGAGTTAAAACAACAACAGACTGAGAAACGTGGCAGAGGAGGGCTAAGGAAGGGTGTAAATGTATTTTTGCTGAGGTTTGGTGTGGTTGGTGGGCTCCTTTGGGCACAGAGGCTGCAGTGATGCTCAGGGCGCTGAGGCTGAGGGCGGCGGGAGGTGCAGCCCTGCCCTGCTCTGCCCCTGAGGCCCCAGTGCAGAGCCGTGCCCAGCTGTGCCCAGCACAGGCGGGATGTGCCTGTGCAGCAGGGCCGCAGCAGCCCTGGGCATGTGTGGAGGCCTGGAGCAGCCGTCCTGTGCAGCCAGGCTGGGAGAGCCGGGGCTGTCCAGCCTGGAGAGGAGCAGGCTGCGGGGAGGCCTCACTGCGGCCTGGAGTGCCTGAAGGGGGCAGGGAGCCATGGGGGAAGGGAAGGGCCTGCACTGCAAGGGGCAGATTCCATGGCATGTTGGCATCAACTGTGAGGGTGCTGAGACATGGCCACAGGCTGCCCAGAGAAGCTGTGCTGCCCTGGCCCTGGAATGTTGCAGGCCAGGCTGGACAGGGCCCTGAGCACCCTGATCCAGTGGGTGGCAGCGGAACCGGGATGGTTGAGGTGCCTCCATGGCATTGTGGAACTCCATGGGTGAGCCAAAGGGACACCCGTTACCTGGGCATGGAATGTTGGAACCGGTTGCCAGGGTCACTCCTGCACCCAAGGATCTGTTGGCACAGAGTCTGTTGAGCCAGTTGACGGATTCTCTGCTGCGCAGCAGACGTGGAGCATCCGTCTTCTCCATCCTCGAAAGGAAGAGAGAGATTTGCTGCCATTTTCGATCCAAACTCTGGAGTGAGTGTGCAGGTGAGTGCAGACAAGTCTTGAAAAGGCTTCTGCTGCTGAGGGCTGGGCTGGGCTGCAGGATGGGCTGCACATGGGCTCAAGTACCAGAGCCGCAGACTTCTCATCCAGCTTTGGACAGCAGCTGGAGACCTGGAATGGGAGTCTTGGGGCATGGAGGTGTTGAGGAAAATTGACATTCCAAATAGAAAATCTCCACTCTACTTTTCTGATAGGTTTGGAAGAGCAGTTTTCTGTATCTCTGAAACATCTGCAGTGGACTCCCTAAGGGAAGCTAAGGGGTTGGTCACATCCCTGGCATTCCTTTGTTGGTGTTTGCCGGTGGTTTTTGCGCAAAAAACACCATGAGCTCAGTAAGTACTTTGCTATTCAATGTAAATCTGATTCTTGAGACATTTTCCAGGGTACTTCTAGAGAGGTTTTCAAGATTTTGCAGCAAATGCATAGGAACATAAATACACAGAAGCCTTTAAAAACTTCATGTAACTTCATGTTCTGGAATACTGAAGATTTTGAATCTCTATGGGTGTTAGTAGTAGCTTACAAAGTGAGCAGCAACCTGATAGAATTTGGAACTGCGGTCTCTGTTTTCAAGCCATTGGAACAGGCTCCTTCTTGATGAGACAGCTTGTCATAAATCAGGGCTGATGTCTTTTCTCTGATGTGATGTGCTCAGCTGGGAATGGCTCATAGCACTATTTGATGCATATTCCAGCCTTTGCAGGAGTGTTTTCTGTATCCTTGTGTGCTGTCCCTGGTGTTGCAAAAACCAAGGGCCATGTTCATATCAGTGGCACAGAAAATGCTAAGGCTTTGTTCTCTGCCAGGGTCAGCGAAAGCGCCCTGGAGGAGCAGCTGAATCAGGACCAGCTCGGAAACGGAGCAGGCTGCAGCGCTCCAGCACAGCTGGAACTTCACAGGCAGAGCAGAGCTCGTGGAAAGTGGAACACTGCTTTGGAGCCTGGTAAGAGCAGGAACTGTTCTGGAGGGTGAGGACCTGGTGGCCATGTGCTTTTTCCAGTTTCTAGGCACTTCCTGGGGAGGAAGGGAAACCTGGGGCTTGAAGAATCACCTGGCACAGCATCCTGAAAGAACAAACCTTCTGACAACGGTTTTGGCTTGTTACTGAGCTCACTACATTGGCCCCTAGTGAGAGATGAGCTGTGTAGCAAAGGTCCTCAAGTGCTGCTCAAACACCTGAATGTGTGTTCTGATGAGCTGGCAGTCACTGCAGCTGCCACAGTGGAGGTGGCAACATAAGTGTGGGGTCTCTCAAGCTGGACAAAGAGAAGGAAAAGTTTGCCATTACCTGTGGCCCATCCTTCAGGGAAATATTTAGAGCATGGTAGTGTAAAATTGGATCCCCTCTATTATTGGTTGTTTTTTTCCTCCTGTGTGCTCAACTTTCCCCTGTGTGAGATGATTCACCGGTTGGTGTCAACCTCCCATAAACTGTTGTCATTCAGAGAACTTGTGAGGAGCTCAGGTGCTCTTCCTCTAGTGTTTCCCCTTCAGAGGACAGGGCTGGCAATGCTCCCTGTGGACTGTTGAGGGCAAAGCTTGGGTAAAATTTTGGACGTATTCCTGAAAAAAAGTGCCCCAGGGCAGAGAGTGAATTCAACCTCAGCCTGTTCCATAGTGGCAGCCCATTTCATTCCTCTGCAATCTCTGCTCTTGAGTGTAACCTTCTCTTTTTTGCTGCTGGGCAATTTCACAGATCACTCAAGTCAATCTTCTGTGCCTGAGTCATCGTTATTCTTAGTGATGATGAGTCCCCTTTGGTAAGTATTGAATGCCACACCCTCTCCATCTTGCATTCAAATTAGTTTACTTGCCTTTCTTCTGGAGTCTTGCTGAGTATGCAGATCTCAAAGGTAGAAAGATGGCTCTGATCTACCACTTTAGACACATTTCCCAGTCAAATCCAAACACACTCATGAACACATCAGCATGTCTGAGAATCGCTTCAATGGGAGTGGGTGACCAACCTAAAGAGGTTGTTGCTCCAGTGATTTAAAGGAGATCACTGGAAATCTTTGGCTTCCCAAGTAAGAAGTGTTTCATCTGCAGCATCACTTTAAGGTACCCTGTCACTGAGGTGGAAAATGCCCTGCAGATGACTGGAGTAGACTCTAATTCTGTTTCTTATTCCAGAAGACTTTCGTGTAGTCACATTTGGGGTTTTTTTATTTTCCCTTACTATTTTGAAGGAATATGCCTTCATCTAGATCCACGTGCAGTGTATCTGCTCAAGTTTGGGATGATGCCACTACTGCTGTGCAAAGCAGAAATGCAGCAGACATAGAAAGGGAATTACATCCTGACAGGGTTGCTCCTGAACCTTTGCAAAGCAAAGGCCTCCAATTTGACAACAGCATTTGCATGACCCAGCTCCACTTGCACCAAACACATGAGCAGGTTTGGGTATAGGTTGTTTTCTCTTCAGTAGCTGTTTGTATAATAAGTAATATTCAGGCTATCACAGATGAACTTGCCGTTTGAGGGAGAGAGAGGGAAAGAAACAGCTCAAGCCCAAATTCGTTTAAGGAGCTGGAACACGGGAGCAGGAAGTACTGTATTCCTATGTGCCTCCATGTCTGACCCATTTCAGGATAGAGAGCAGAGCCAGCAGCTGCAGTACCTTTCCAGAGCATCAGACAATTCAGATGAGCAACAGGCAAGGGATGATGAAGAGGGACTAAGAGAAGATGATGGGTATGTGAGAGAGAAAGAGTCTATCAAAACTCTGATTTCAGATATGTGGTAGAAAAAGTTTTGGCCATGCTTTTGGGTTCTGCTTACCTCTGTGCAAATAGTCCAGAACTGGAAAATAGTGCTCTGTCTGGAAGAGATTAAATAAACCCAGCAAAATCCAGCAGAAGCCTTTCTTCTCTCTTTGTGAAGCCTTCTCCTCTTAGAAGCTGTCCATCTAACACTGAATGTAAGAGAATGGATTGACTCCCTCTAATGTTTGCAGTACATAAAAATCTTGCAATGATTGTGTTTTGGGTTGGGATGTTAGTTTATCTGAACTGGGGATGTTTTAAGTGTACCAAGATTTGCTTTGTTGGTAGCCCTTGGTGGCCAGTGAAATAAATGGCTCCCTGTTTAAATGGCTGCATGTTCTTCTGCTTCTGCTCTCTCTAGTGATTGGCTGCTCTATGACTTCGATCCTCCATATTGGTCAGATGAGGACAGAGGTGAGGATCCACTGGTTCTTGTCCTTTCTGCTTTGTGGGAGGGAAAGGGGCAGAGGGGGAGTTGCACTATTCACTTGTCTTAGGTGGGTGCCATGGGCAGCTGGCTGGAAGCACAGCCCTTGCTGGGAAGCTCATATTTGCAGGTCCCTCCAAGTCTTTTCTTGGTGGTACCTGTAGAGGGAGAAGCCCTTGCTAGGGTGGTGCTGGCAGATCTGAGTGTTCCTTGTAGTTCTAGCCTTGACTTACACACTGCACATACTGCAAGAGCTGTGTGCCTGGTGCCAAGGGAGCAGCAAACTGGATTTCTTTGCTCCCAATGCCTGTTGTTGTTTCCTTCTGTAGTCAACAGTTCTCCCAACATGAGGTGTTTAGGGTTTTCACTGCAGAAGTATCTGTTTTTGAGCCTGACAAGGGAAAGAAGAGGCTCTAGCCCTAATCCCTTCAGGAACTGACACAGGCAAGTAGAAGAGAGCTGTTTCAAGCAGTTCATAATCTGTGTCCATTTTTACCCCACTGCAGGACAGGGAGCAGAACCTGCAGCACTCACATCCTTCCAGATCAGCCGAGAATTCAGTTGGGCCATTGGCAATTCATGACAACGAGGAAACAAGAGATAGTGATGGGTATGTGAGATTAAAATGTCTCTCTAAATTCTCATTTCTGTTATATGGTAATGGTTTTGCCAAGCTTCTGGGCTCTGCTGAAATCTCTGCAGAAACTTCAGACCAGCAGTATAGTGGCCTTTTTGGCAGAGAAGTAAGTAAAAGAATCTGAAACAGCACATCTCAATATCCAGTTGAAACTTTCTTTTCTTTTCTTTTCATGTAGTCATGGTTGAATATTCATTACCGTATTGGTTTATCTATGCTCAAATGCTGGCAGTACATACCAGATCAGAGTAAAATTGTGGTGCTGGCCTGGGATGTTGCTAATCCAGAATATGTGTTAAGTGTCGGTGACTCTCTGTTGGCAGTGGAATTGTTGGCTCCATTTTAAATGGCTGCATGTTTTCTGGTTCTGCTCTTCATTAGTGCATGGCCAGCAGTTCCTGCTAGTTCTCCAGTGAGCGAGGATGAGGATTCTGATGTGCAGGACAGGGAGCAGAGCCAGCTCTACCCACTTGGATCCAGAGACACAGAGGATTCAGCTGAGCTCTGGGCAAGTGATAATGAAGAGGAAACAATAGATAACAACAGGTATGTGACAGATAAAGTGTCTCTCCAAAGTGTAACTTCTGATATATGGTAGACACAAGGGGTTTTGTTTTGTTTTTTTTGGTTTTTTTTTTCAAACTGGTGGATTCTTCTTGATTCCGTGTGATGGAATTTGATTTGGAGCATAGGGGACTGTCTGGAAGGGAACTGATGGGAAACAAACAATGTAAACTCAGCAAAATCCAGGAGAAACCTGTCCTCTCCATTCAGGAAGTCTTTATTGAAGGTTTCTTACATTATGGATTGTGACACACTAAATGCTTGCAGTACTTAAAAGCTCTTGCACTGCCTGTGTTTCTTGGCTGCGATGTTGCTAAATCAGAAGAATGGGTTGTTTCAATTTCTGTAATTTGCATGTCTTGGTGACCCTCTGTGCACTGTGACATTGATGGCTGCATTTTCTTCTTTCAGTTCTATTAACTCTAGTGAATGGCCAGACCGTTTTGAGAGTCCTCCGACGTGGCAGGACGACATTACAGATGTGAGGATCATGTTCTCATCACTGGTTCTTGTCCTTTCTGCTTTGTGGGAGGGAAAGGGGCAGAGGGGGAGCTGCACAACTCAGTTGTCTTAGATGGGTGCCACAGGCTGCTGGCTGGAAGCACAGCCCATTCCTGGGAAGCTCCAACTTGCACATTCCTCCAAGTCCTTTCTTGGTGTTGTCCATAGAGGGAGAAGCCCTTGTCAGGATGGCGCTGGCAGATCTGTGTGCGCCTTGTAGTTTTAGCAGGGAGTGACAGACTGCACATACTCCAAGGGCTGTTTGCCTGGTGGCAATGGAGCAGCAAACTCTTTTGCTCCAGGTTCCTATGGTTATGGTTTCTGTTTCTTAGCATCTGTTCATTCAAAATGAAGTGTTCAGGGCTAACAAGGGAAAGAAGAGGTTCTAGCCCAAATCCATTCAGGGAACACAAACAGGGAAGCAGGATGGGGTGGCTTCAAGCAGATCCTAATCTGTGTCTGTTTTTACCCTATGGCAGGACTGGGAAGAAAGCCAGCAACCACCTCTTGGTTCCAGATCAGCAGAGAATTCCTGTACTGGCCAGCAACCTTCTAGAGGAACCAAGAGATATTGAATTGTATGTGACATATAAAGTGTCTCTCCAAAGTGTAATTTCTGATGTAATGTAGACACAGATTATTGCCAACCTTTTTGGTGCTACTTGATTCTGTTTGGAAAATTATGACTTGATACATAGTGGCCTGTCTGGGAGAGATGTAATGGGGGAAAAAACTCTAAAAACCAGTAAAATCCAGTGGAAATATTTCCTGTTTCTCTGGAAGTTATTACGGAAGGTTTCTTACTTTACCGATGCAATGCTTGTGGTTCATAAAACTCTTGCACTTTACTTTGTTTCTGAGCTGGGGTGTTGCTAAATCAGAACTAGGGGTTATTTAATTTTTTGCCATTTTTATGTCTTGGTACACCTCTATGCTCTGTGAAATTGATGGCTGCATGTTCTTCTGGTTCTTGTCCCTCTAGTGAATGGCCAGGAGGTCTTGTTAGTCCTCCCAGCTGGGAGGATGAAAACGCACAGGTGAGGATGCACATGTTGTTATTTCTGATTTGTGGGTGTTGAAGGGACAGAAGTGGAGCTGCACAACTCAGTTGTTTTAGGTGAGTGCCACGTGCAGCTGGCTGGAAGCACAGCCCTTGCTGGGGGACTCCAACCTGCACATCTTTCCAAGCCCTCACTTGGTGGTATCCGTAGAAGGAGAAGCCCTTGCCAGGGTGGCACTGGCAGATCTGTGTGTTCCTTGTAGATCTAGCATTGACTGACAGAATTCTTTACTCCCAATTTCTGTTGTGGTTTCGTTTCTTCAGCAGCTGTTCATCTAACGTGATGTTGGATATCTTAGCAGACTTTGCCACTTTGTGGGAGAACGTGGGAAAGAAACAGCTCCAGGACAATCTGAATTAGGGAAGAGGAATGCAGAGGAGGAATGAGGGTATTCAGGTGTTTCCTACACAGCCTCTGTTTCTACCCTGCTGCAGTAGTGGGAGCACAATCAGCAGCACCCACTTATTTGTTTTCAAGGTAGCAGCTCCCTGTGCTACTGCTTAGAATATTCTCAACCAACCTTAGAGGGTGATACCCTACCCTTCCTCACCTCTGCTTTAACTGCTCTCTGAGATGAGGTTTGCCTGCAGCACCAGGGGGGCTCACCAAATCTAACTGGATCTTTTTTTCTCTTCCTTCTCATGTGCATCAATGGAAGCTTCCTGAAGGTGAGTTGATGTTTTACACTTGGGAAGGGACTTTTATCATAAATGTAATAGTTATCTTTGTTGTTCCTTTCCAAGAAACTGCAGCAGGGGATTGAAACTGCTTTCAGTAAAAGGCAAAGGACAAGGCTAAAGCCTCTGGCCAGTGTCTTAGAGAATGGATCCAATGTGTGTGTGATGGCCTCTATCAGGCACAGTGGAGAATCCCTGCAGTAAATGTTGTGCCATGAATGTGTGGCTGAATATTTATGCAGAAGGAACTTTAATTTGGTGACTCTTTCTACAGTTTGAATTGATTAGTGACTGATTATTGTCACTTGGACAATAAGCAAGTGGAGTTGCAGAGGTCATTGTTGGCTGCTGTTTCTGAGAGTTAAAATGGAGACATCATTTCTTGACCCCTTGGCTGTTACTGATCAGGCCTTTAAAAACTGATCTCCCTGGAACTCGGTCAAGAGGTTGTCCACAAAAATTGGATTTGTTACTGGGCTGCAGCAGGTCAATAACTGTACACTTCAGAGAGATACTGAGTGTTTATTTGAGTGTTGCACTCTGTGGCTGCTCGGTGGTATTTTACAAATCAGACACACACACTATCAAATTTTTATTTTTACTAAGTTTAACAAACAAAGGAATTAGCATTAATTGTTTACAAGTGGCATGGTTACGTTCTTAGTTAGTGTTCTGTCTTCTTTTGTTTAAAAGCCATGTCCCTTCTCACTGTAATTATTCCACTCAGTCCATTGCTGATTCTCTCTTTTCTGGCACTTTCTTGAGTTGCTGCTCCATGAATTAGTGGTTGCAATCTGCCTCTGAAGGAATTACTTTGTACCAGTCAGAGTTGATTTCAGGAGAGTTGGGTTTCATAGTTTCTTCCTTATCTTTGGAGTTGTGCCAGATGTCCTTTTGGCCCTCAAATCTGCATTCTTTGTGTCCACTCTCAGTGGGCATCCTTCTCCCTGAGCTTTGTTAACCTTCCCCTGGGTCTGAGCTCCTTGAATCATGTCAAGCCCTGACCCTTAACAAGGCAATTCTACCAAAAAGGAATCTGTATTTCTGTCCATGGGCAGCACATAGTGCTTGTTTGTTGATTGCTGTCTGTTTAATGGATTAAATGTCCTTCCAGTTGGTTTGTCTTGAAAGTATTCAAAGATCAAATATATCAATACAAAGAGCATCCTTTCTTCAGAAATATTCCCCATGTTCTACATTGTGCAGCACATCGAACTCCATTCTAAAATTGCCTTAAATCAGGAGGGAGATGATGACAATTTTTAAGGGGCTCTGCTCTGAGTTATTTTATTTTTCCATGGACTGTTCTTCAGAATCTCTCAGGTCACCATTTTAGCTGTGTGTAGCATGAACAGAACAAATACTTTGTGTTGGTCTGTAGCAGAGTAGTCAATGTTGGAAAGGCTCAGCCTTACCCTTTGGGAAAGTAGTTTGTGTAAGCTTGTGTTGAACCCAGCTAAATAGATTCCCTTACTGACTATTTTGATTCTGATTTCAAGGGTAGCTCCATGGAGACAGAGGAAAATAGATCTAACTTCTGAAAATTAAATTACAGTGCATGAAGAAGAATGGAGAAATGTTAGAGTGAACAGCCATGACCAGCTGGATGGCTCTGGTAATGGAAGAGGAGCCAATGAAGCCCCTGTGGCTGCCTCAGCCCCTGCAGAACAGGGAGCAGAGGAGGAGGACACTCAAAGCTCAGAGTATGTATGTAGGGCTCATGCCCTACCAAACACAGGATTTTGTGCTTCTTTTCATTTCTGTGTAGGACTAAGTTATCCTATACCTGGTTTATCTTTCAAGCCTTCCCTACTCTACCTAATTCCCTCCTTCTCCCATGTTGCACATTGATCAAAGGATACCATTTGAATTTTGGGAGAAAAAGGCTGCCCAAGGCAGATGTACAACTCTCCACACAACCTTAGGGATGAGTGTGGGGTATGGCAAGGAAGGGGGATTGGTCACAGGCCATAGCTCAGTATTGCATTTGCTTTTTCTGACAAGCTCTAGTATCAATGTTAGCTATGGAAATACTTCCAGTGTTACCAATGAGGCTTGGCATCATGGGGCCAGCGGCAGCAGCTGGACAAATTGCAGCAGAGATTCCCTGCTGGAATGGTGTCAGCTGGCTGCCTTTCTCCTGCAGCTGGAGCCCTTCTTCCCAAGGTAGACTTGCACACAGGTGGTTGTGGAGGTCCTGCTTTTATGGCCAGTCTGGATGTCACAAGCCCTGATTTGTTTGCTTCTGTGCTGGAAATCCTGCAGTTCAAGTTGGGTGCCTGCACAGGAAAACCCCCATTCTGCAGAGAAATAGCAAAGTCCTGCTGTAGCAGCACTCCATCAGGATAGGAAAGATGCATTTCATTCAACTGATTAAATTAAACACAGGTGTATGTGCCACTAAGGAAGACAAAGAACATGAGAATTATGGTATAAGGTTTTCTAAAGTGATTTTTTGGGGTGGGTGGAAAGACACAGGTTTTAAAAATACTGGTGTGCTTTGAACCTTTTGGAATGGCAAGGTAGGAGAGAAGTTGAGTATGGAAGTTTTAGGTGTCAGGTCTTAAATAAGCCACCTAAAGGTGGCATAGAGACTGCTCTTCACATCCCACAGCTGGGTGACTGACTGCACCTCCCCCTATTGAAAAACAGGGCACTCTATCTCTCAGGGCAGGGAGACCCCCAAATCCTCATTAAATGCAGCAAGCAGTGTGTTAAAAGACAGCAGGATTCTTCAAAGGAAATGTCACATGGTAGTCAGTGCAGTTGTGTGATTATGAGAGATTTTCTGTACCAATAGCCATTGAAGTGTGGTGATATTACCAGCTGTATGTTAACAGCTTTCTTGTTCTCTTACCTCTAGAGCACAGCAAGGAGTTATTATTAAGTGTCCAATTTGCATGGATTTTTACTCAGAGGTGAGGATTCGTTGTCATCCTTTCTGCTTTGTGGGAGGAGGAGGATGCCAGAAGGGGGCTGCACTGATCAGTCTGCTGATGTGGGATGCTGTGGGCAGCTGGCTGGGAGCACAGCCCTTGCTGTGAAGCTCCACAAGTCACTTCTTGGTGCTGAATGTAGAGGGAGAAGCCCATTGCCAAGATGGCACTGGCACATCTGTGGGTCCCTCATTATTCTAACTGCTTTCAGATGCTCTCAATTCTCATTTCCTGCTGCTAACAGAGCAGCAAATTCTTTCCTCCCAATATATGTTGTGTTTTTCTTTCTTCCAGATCATGCGACACGGACGACAGCTTGTGGCAACCACGTGTGGCCACATCTTCTGCAGTCGCTGCCTCCCTGTTGCCCTGGAGACTGCTCACACGTGCCCAACCTGCAGGGTGCACCTCAGTCCACAAAGATTCCATCCCATTTATTTATGAGCAGTTCTCAGAACAGAGATCCATCTTGGACAACAGGCGATGCAGAGACTTGTTGCTTCATGTATATAGTTCTTCATGTATATAGTTCTTCATGTATATAGTTCTTCATGTATATACTCCCATTTTTGCTGAATTAATTTATAAATATTGTTTTGATTTAAATGTAGTCTGTCTCCTCTTCTGTGCTGGACTCTGCTGACAGACAGAGATGTGTTGAACAGGTGGAAATAAGGCTCTTGGTTTGAGCAGTCAGAAGCTCGTTCCTCTCATCACACTGGAGTCATTGATTTGGGGGAAATGTTCTAAGCTATAAGCTTGGTATTTCTTGTGGCCAGCGTGTGCTGTAGTGGGAAAAAGGAACAGGCCCTGCTTGGGGTGTGAGGCATTGTGGTGTGAGGTGCCACAATCTTTGGAAAGCGTCTCCAGTGAAGGAGGAAAATGGCTGCAGTGGCACAGGCTGCCTCACTGGGAAAAACAAAACCACAAACTCCAGATAATCCAGGCAACGAAGGAAGGAGAAGCAAGAAGTGTCTTTGTATGGGGTTCCACAGGGCAGGTTTATTCCAAGCACCAGTGAAGGGTCCAGGGACAAAGACAAGGAAAACTGGAGTGTCCAGGTTGAAGTACAGGGGAAAAAGGGGATGGAGCAGAGCATCAGGGCCAATGGGCTGAGGGCTCAGGGGTGGGGCACTGGCAGGGCAAAGGGGGACAAACAATAGGGTAAAAGGGGGCAGAGCTCTGCATCAAAATGGGGCCAATGGGTGACCTGGGAAAAGAGAACATTTTAGGGAACACACATATGAGGGGGAAAAGGGGTGGAGAGGCCAACAGGCCAAGCAGGGAAACAGAACTGTGGTACATGAACATGAAACCACTGTGGGTGTGGGCTGCAAGTAGTTCTTCTCCAAGTCCTTAGTGTTTCCCCAACAGCTCATGGCCTCTTTCTCCAGGACATGGAGATTTCTGCCCCTCGAGCATGTTCCAGGGCTCCCACAACTACCCCTTCTATTTTATTAAAAAGGCTTCCCCTACAGATCTTTGCAAACAATTGTTTAAACAAGGAACAATATCAAAACCATAAAAATGATAAGGAAAATTAATAAATCTCCTTGGTAAAAGAAAGTGCCTATCCCTTCAGTTCCCATCCTTAAGCAGTCCTTCTAGCCAGTCCTCGCTCTTCTGTCTTTTGCTGTCCTTTACTTGTTCTTTAAGAGCTGGATGCTCCTGTGGATGGATTCACGGTTTGACGTTAGATTGAGGCAGCACAGCCCCTCCAGGTCCTGGCAGCCATGGCCATGGGCACGGAGCAGGAGTCGACGGCCGCTGGGTTTTGTAGCGCTGCGTGCCTGGTGGTTTCTTTGTCCTCCAGCAGATGGCTGAGGGCTTCAGAGGTGCACTGGCCTGCTTACCAAGGCAGCACCCCAGGTCAGCGAGCTCACCGAGGGATTTTGCTGCGGCTGCCCAGGGCAGAAATAGGGAAACCGCGACCATCTTGCCTTTGTTCCAGCTAGTAATTTTGGATTTGCAATTTTCATTGAGTTCAACGTAAGATATATTTGACAGCCAATTGGGTTTTTCTTCACCAATCCCGAATTAGAAAGATGTTTGTGGTGAGGGTGGTAAGGTGGCCAAGGGTGCAGGATCTCCCTGGAGGCAAGAAGGGATCCCAGCCCAGGCCTATCCCTGCAGATAAGAAACACACCCCGGGGGAGCCCTCTAGGCTTGACTGTGGACAAAGAGATATAGTGTCACTGGTGTAATTGCATTAATTGATAGAATAAGCTTTTCTGATCAGTCACATCCTTCCTAAAAACAGGAACAGGGGTGATTGAAATTTGGCACGGGCTGAAACGTTGCCTATAATAGAACCAAATACAGAAAGTGGCCTGAGAGGACCCAATGCATCCAATTTGTGGGGATCCTCTGGTGCATGCAGTAAAATCTTTGTCCACTCATGCTAGGTGTCTACGGGGTTGGGTTTCTTACCCGTAAAGGGATAGTCTCTTGTCATCAGCAGAATTCCCACCAGGCACGTACACAGAGGGTCACCGATGTCACTCATGGCCAGGCCTAGCTTGTCGTGCTGCAGGCATTTTGCCAGGATGATCCAAACATTTTGTCAGGGCTTAGGGACGATAAGTCCCAATGCCGTTGGTGGGGCCAGGAGCACCCAAAGTCAAGCAGGCCAGTAAGAGGCACCAGCATCATTATCTCCATTGTGGTAGTTACTGTAGGTGGGTTGCACTGCTGGGATTAAAAGCACACTTCAAAGCCAGATAGTAGGAAAAGTGATGTGCGAGTGTAATGTGAAGGGTACAGGGATGGGGTAAGAAACATTGTTATTAGGAAAAAAAGTAATAGGAAAGGTGTGGAACTGTGGGAAACAGGGTGAAGGAAAAGGCAGGGTAGGGCAGATACATAAAGCAAGGGATAATTCTTGTGGGGAAATCTTGTCCATTTTCATCATAGCTTAGTCCATAAATGACATGGGCCAGGTAGGTTTGGTTTGCTTTGTCTTCTGTTGGGTTGAGTCGGTCTTGTTGGCGGTGTGCAGGTTTTCTCCTTCTCCTCCTCCATGCTGCACGCGACTCATCCTTTTGGTGTCCTTTTCCATTTTTCGGTCAACTCATCCTCAACACTTGACTTCTCTATTTGCCTTTCAATTGAATCTTTTAGCCAATCAATGAATTTGCTATTTGATTCACTGGTGCTTTGTTTCATGTCCGTAATGTTTTGGGTGGGACTGGTCTTGGGGCTTTGCAGCAAAGCTCTTTTGGCTGCATTTTTAATTTCTTCAAGGCTTACCTTTAGGAATTTTGCCTGCGTTTGAGCCTTTTCAAAACCACCTTCTCTGCATAGGTGGAAAAGTGTTACTTGTGCCCTGTCCTCATCTCGGTGATATACTTTTAAAAGTGATTTTATCTGTATTTTCCAAAGTCTTTCCCACAGAATAAATTCTGCAGGAGAAGGAAGGCAGGCCATTCTATGTTTAATGTCTAAGGGCACTAATACATGGGCAGAGAAGGTGACTTGTAATAGGTTTTGAAATAGGGTGACACCCTCCCATCGTCTTTCTTTGCTTTGCAAAGATCTTTCAATTCCCTGTAGGGAATTGCCTCCCATTTAGGTGGTGCACCCCTTTCTGGTAAAGTACCGGAGCAGCACACAGGCCCTTGATCTTCTCAGCCAGGCCAGACTCTTTGTCAGCAGCAGCCTGCCTTCGCACTTCAGCCCAGTGACTCTCTGCTCGATCCTCAGAGCCTGAGGAGTCACTGTCCTCCTCCGAAGAGGAGGGTGGCACTTGAATTAAAGTGCCACTGGTATGGGAGGCAGGCTTGACCCAATGGTGTTGGGTCTTGGTAGCCAAGATTCTTCCTTCTGGTCTGCAGGGGCCCCCATCTGGTCCCGGTGACAGGTAGACTGGATAGGGTGGATCGTGGGAAGCTGAGACTGGCTGACTTTCAGGGTGGAGCTGCTGACAAAAGGGGTTCACAGGGGTTCACCAGGGATTCCTGGTGGCAAGGGGAGTTCCTGTCACAGAACAGCATTGATGTGGCAGGGGCAGGGCCCAACACAGAGGGAGGCACCAACAAGGAGACGGGCACATCAGGGGTGGGGCCCGACACGAGGGAAGGTGGAGGGCACGGCAGAGGGGGTGCAGCAGTGTGAAGAGGGTGGCCGTTTTGGGGTGCAAGGGCAGGAAAACTTGGAGGTAGGGGAGACAAGATGGCAGGGCTGGCTGGCAACAGGGCAGACGCCATCTCGTGAGAGAGCCAGGGGTGACAAAACTGGGTAAGAGGGCATAGGGAGAGAATTGGGGGAAGCAGCCAGGATGGGATGGCCAGTCCCACCTTCGAGTGAAGGGGGCATAGGGAGAGAATGGGAAGCAGCCAGGATGGGATGGCCAGTCCCACCTGAAGAAGGGTACAAAGGTAATTGGGAGAGGTCAGGGAGATGGTGGCAACCGCGCACCTTAAGGTGGGTTACCTCCTCCAACAGCCCTTGAGATGGGGAATAGGTTTTGGGACACAGGGCAGAGGGTTGAGGGGAAGGGGTTTTTAACTGGGGACCCGAACCCGAAACATGACCCAGACTTCCAAGATATTGAACAATCAAATAAACAAAGGGCAAAACTTCCCCACAGAACGATCCTCCATAACTTGTAAATTGTACAGAAACACCCAACTTGATCCAAAACTTCATTTGAAAGAACTGAGTCCCCTGAAACATTAGGAAAGTGTTTGAACAGAAAGTGAACAAAATATTTTAACCACCCCCTAGAAAAGTCAGATCTCCCCAGAAAAAGTGTATTTTTAACTTGCATATAAACTTTCCATTGGGGGCGGGCAAGCTTATTCCCCATCCCCACAGTCCTCCCACTAACAAGGCAAAAAAAAGAAATAAAGGCAGAAGGAGAGATCCCAAACACTCACCACACCAAGGGTGTAACAGAAAAGATCTCGGGGATGGTCCTTATTCTTGAAAGGTCTTCTTGGGCACAGACGCTTGTCTGCCACCCCTCCTGTTTCCCTAATAAAACTCAGGTATCCCTTTGGGAAAGTGGGCATCGAATGTGGCTTAAAATCCCATAGCTGAAGGCTATTGGAGACACATTCATGAAGCTGCAAGAGGCCCCTGTTCTGTGTAACACTTGTTTTAGGGTGAGGTGCTGGTGAGGTGCCGCAGCACTCTGAAAGTGTCTCCAGTAAAGGAGGAAAGCAGCTTTGGTGAGACAGGATGGCTCACAACGGAAGAACAAACCCACACACTCCAGATAATCCAAGCAATGAGCAAAGGAGAGGCAAGTGAAGTGCCCAGGAACAAAGACAAGGAAAACTGGAGGGTCCAGGTTCAAATACAGGGGACCAAGGGGATGGAGCAGAGCATCAGGGCCAATGGGCTGAGGGCTCAGGGGTGGGGCAGAGACAAAGAGTGACACCCAAAATGGTAGATGAGGGCCGAACTCTTCAGCAAAATGGGGCCAATGGGTGACGAGATAAAAGAGAACATTTTAGGGAATATATATATAAGGGGAAAAAGGGGTGGAGAGGTCAATGGGCTAAACTGGGCAAGAAAAACTGGGTTATATTAATGTGAAACCACAAAGGGCTGTGGGGTGGAAGTAGTTCGTCTCCATGTTCTTAGTGTTTGTCCAACAGCTTAGGGCCTCTTTCTCCAGGACATAGAGATTTCTTACCCACGAGCAGCTCCCAGGGCTCCCAGTGAGGGATTACAGTTTCTCAGGGCACACTCTGGTGAATGCTTTGGTGAAAATGATTTCATTGCTCAGAAGATGGAAGTACTAGTGTCCAAAGCCCAGCATCCAACACTTACATCCAAAGAAAGCAACTTCCCTTGAGAATAACTAGTACCTGAACAAGCTGCTGCATTTAGTGTTGTAAGGTTTCATTAGAACTAGAGCCTGGAGGCTTTTGAAGGAATGTGTTTTTGGATGTATGAAGTTGGTTACTGAATTTGAGCTGTTAGCAGTACAACTGTGTTGTAGCTCCAGTTCCTTCAATTCCAGCATTATCATCCTAAGGTACATAGAAGAGACATGCAATTATCCAGAGGTATAATAATTGGATATAAGAGAGGAAACAGAATTACTTCTATTATATAAAAGCAATAAAGACACTAAGGCAGATTTCAGGTAAACAATGCAACAGTAAATTAATTGTGCTATGATACAGAAATCTCAGATGACCAAACTGAACCAAGGTCCCCCGTGTGTTGTAAGTCAGTCATCTCTGTGGACATGCATCCTTAATTTTGGTTTTTCATTTTTATGTTTATTGTGTTATTTATCTGCTTCCTCAGTCATATTTCAAGATGTCTTAGAATGGCCATATTTACGCAGAGGTACTCATAAACAAGGTTCATTGTACTCTAAATTTAAGTGTGGATAAATCTTAATTTAAAAAATTGAATACACTGGTATTGGGCTGAAAGAGTGGTCTTTTGAATTAGGTTTTTACTGAAATATACCAGAGTTGTCAAAATTACTCAGAGATAATCCTTCAACAGACACACATAGAATTATTTGCTTACATGATAGCAAAAAATTTTAGAGTGATATTTTCTGCTTTTTATTATTGCTAGACTCTTAACTGCTTGGTGGATGCAGTGAAAGTAAGCAGAAAAGTGTTTTTAAATAGCTGTATTCCTGGGTGACATGCAATGTCAGGTATTCTCATTGAAACGAGCATTTAAAGAAAGCTTTCATGGTCAAGTGACATTGCCCTTAAACAATCTGCAATGAAATGGCACTCAGCTGATTTTCTGATAGGTTTAAACAGATTTTAGTAGGGTTCAAAACCATCAACTCATCTGCGACAATTTTCTTTACAAATTTCTATAAAACTTTAGGTTTGTGTTTAGTAATTAACCCTTTCAATGTGTTATATATGTATAATTTTTAAGAAGTATTGATCTAGGAAAGCTTTGATTAGCAAAAGGTAACTGAAGGGTTGCAGTGCTGGTTTTAGTCTTGCTGCATAGTTGTCAGCAGAAAGAAAAGCACATTTTAAGCTCTTTCCATCCCTGACTTGTAGGCATAGAAGAAATGGGTTTTATGAGCTTTGAAAGGCCAGACTGGAGAGACAGCATATTTGCATTGCTCATTTCTCATATTCAGTGCCTTGGGACTCATTCAATGTGCTTAATTCTTCATATATTTAATATATACTTGCAATTGCTTTAGCATCTTAGCATTTTTACACAAAGAATTAAATCTCCCTTGGAATTTTTCAAAAACTGGAAAAGTCATCTCCACCAATTCTTTAACAAATTGTCAATTACCCAAAAGAACAAAATGTAATAACAGAAATTTTTGTCAGAAAAGAACTTCCTCATGTAGAGCATGAGCTGAACGCATCCTTGCGCTCTCCACAGCACTGGGTCAATTCCCACCATTCTCCCACACCACAGAGCACCCAATGGGACCAGGGCTGAGGAGCATCCCTGCACCTGCCATGGCTGAGATGAGTTCCCTGGAGCTCTCAGGAGCCCCAGCCCATCCCTGTGAACACAGGTCCCGTGGCAGAGTGGCTGGAAGGAAACCTGAATGTCAATTCTGCTTTTCCTGCTGTGTCACCTTTCGCAGCAGAGCAGGGCCTTGGGAGGAAGGTGCTGTCCCTGGGAGCAGAGCAAACCTCCTGAGCCCTGCTGGGAAATGCTGGTGGAGGAACAGCTGAACACCTGACTGTGTCAAGACTTCAGAGATTTGAAATAAGGATCTGAATTGGAAGACTTTCCACAGTTTGGGAAAAAAAACCCAACAAAATTTGATTTTTATATAATTCCTGTTTAGTAGGGTCAAATTTAAAACACTCCTGTAAGACTTCAAACAGCAACAGACTGAGAAACGTGGCGGAGGAGGGTTAAGGAAGGGTGTAAATGCAATATTGCTGAGGTTTGGTGTGGTTGGTGGGCTCCTTTGGGCACAGAGGCTGCAGTGATGCTCAGGGCGCTGAGGCTGAGGGCGGCGGGAGGTGCAGCCCTGCCCTGCTCTGCCCCTGAGGCCCCAGTGCAGAGCCGTGCCCAGCTGTGCCCAGCACAGGCGGGATGTGCCTGTGCAGCAGGGCCGCAGCAGCCCTGGGCATGTGTGGAGGCCTGGAGCAGCCGTCCTGTGCAGCCAGGCTGGGAGAGCCGGGGCTGTCCAGCCTGGAGAGGAGCAGGCTGCGGGGAGGCCTCACTGCGGCCTGGAGTGCCTGAAGGGGGCAGGGAGCCATGGGGGAAGGGAAGGGCCTGCACTGCAAGGGGCAGATTCCATGGCATGTTGGCATCAACTGTGAGGGTGCTGAGACATGGCCACAGGCTGCCCAGAGAAGCTGTGCATGCCCTGGCCCTGGAATGTTGCAGGCCAGGCTGGACAGGGCCCTGAGCACCCTGATCCAGTGGGTGGCATCAGAACCGGGCGATGGTTGAGGTGCCTCCATGGCTTTCTGGAACTCCATGGGTGAGCAAAAGGGACACCCGTTACCTGGGCATGGAATGTTGGAACCGGTTGCCAGGGTCACTCCTGCTCCCAAGGTTCTGTTGGCACAGAGTCTGTTGAGCCAGTTGACGGATTCTCTGCTGCGCAGCAGACGTGGAGCATCTGTCTTCTCCACCCCAAAAAGAAATACAGAGAGATTTGCTGCCATTTTCGATCCAAACTCTGGAGTGACTGTGCAGGTGAGTGCAGACAAGTCTTGAAAAGGCTTCTGCTGCTGAGGGGCTGGGCTGGGCTGCAGGATGGGCTTCACATGGGCTCAAGTACCAGAGCCGCAGACTTCTCATCAGCTTTGGACAGCAGCTGGAGACCTGGGAATGGGAGTACTGGGGCATGGATTTGGTGAGGAAAATTGACATTCCAAATAGAAAATCTCTGCTCTACTTTTCTGATAGGTTTGGAAGAGCAGTTTTCTGTATCTGAAACATCTGCAGTGGACTCCCTAAGGGAAGCTAAGGGGTTGGTCACATCCCTGGCATTCCTTTGTTGGTGTTTGCCGGTGGTTTTGTTCAAAAAACACCATGAGCTCAGTAAGTACTTTGCTACTCAATGTAAATCTGATTCTTGAGACATTTTCCAGGGTACTTCTAGAGAGGTTTTCAAGAGTTTGGAGCAAATGCATAGGAACATAGAAACATAGAAGCCTTTAAAAACTTCATGTAACTTCAAATCTCGAATACTGAAGATTTTGAATCTCTATGGGTGTTAGTAGTAGCTTACAAAGTGAGCAGCAACCTGATATAATCGGGAATAAATCTCGTTTTCAAGCCTTTGGAAAAGGCTTCTTATTGGTGAAGCAGCTTGTCATGAATCAGGGCAGAGGTCTCTTCTCTGAGGTGCTGTGCTCAGCTGGGAATGGCTCATAGCACTATTTGATGCAGACTCCAGCCTTTGCAGGAGTGTTTTCTGTATCCTTGTGTGCTGTCCCTGGTGTTGCAAAAACCAAGGGCCATGTTCATATCAGTGGCACAGAAAATGCTAAGGCTTTGTTTTCTGCCAGGGTCAGCGAAAGCGCCCTGGAGGAGCAGCTGAATCAGGACCAGCTCGGAAACGGAGCAGGCTGCAGCGCTCCGGCACAGCTGGGACTTCACAGGCAGAAAGAGCAGAGCCTGTGGAAAATGGAACACCTGCTTTGGAGCCTGGTAAGAGCAGGAACTGTTCTGGAGGGTGAGGACCTTCTGGCCATGTGCTTTTTCCAGTTTCTAGGCACTTCCTGGGGAGGAAGGGAAACCTGGGGCTTGAAGAATCACCTGGCACAGCATCCTGAAAGAAAAACCTTCTGACAACGATTTTGGCTTGTTACTGAGCTCACTACATTGGCCCCTAGTGAGAGATGAGCTGTGTAGCAAAGGTCCTCAAGTGCTGCTCAAACACCTGAATGTGTGTTCTGATGAGCTGGCAGTCACTGCAGCTGCCACAGTGGGGGTGGCAACATAAATGTGGGGTCTCCCAAGCTGGACAAAGAGCAAGAAAAGTTTCTCATTACCTGTGGCCCATCCTTCAGGGAAATATTTAGAGCATGGTAGTGAAAAATTAGGATCCCCTCTATTATTGGTGTTTTTTTTTCTCCTGTGTGCTCAACTTTCCCCTGTGTGAGATGATTCACCGGTTGGTGTCAACCTCCCATAAACTGTTGTCATTCAGGAGAACTTGTGAGGAGCTCAGGTGCTCTTCCTCTAGTGTTTCCCCTTCAGAGGACAGGGCTGGCAATGCTCCCTGTGGACTGTTGAGGGCAAAGCTTGGGTAAAATTTTGGACACATTCCTGAAAAAAAGAGCCCCAGGGCAGAGAGTGAATTCAACCTCAGCCTGTTCCATAGTTGCAGCCCATTTCATTCCTCTGCAATCTCTGCTCTTGAGTGTAACCTTCTCTTTTTTGCTGCTGGGCAATTCATAGATCTCTCAAGTCAATCTTCTGTGCCTGAAGTCATTGTTATTCTTAGTGATGATGAGTCCCCTTTGGTAAGTATTGAATGCCACACTCCTCTCCATCTTGCATTCAAATTAGTTTACTTGCCTTCTTCTGGAGTCTTGCTGAGTATTCAGATCTCAAAGGTAGAAAGATGGCTCTGATCTACCACTTTAGACACATTTCCCAATCAAATCCAAACACACTCATGAACACATCAGCATGCCTGAGAATCACTTCAATGAGACTGGGTAACCAAACTAAAAGAAGTTGTTGCTCCAGTGATTTAAAGGAGAGCACAGGAAGTCTTTGGCTTCCCAAGTAAGAAGTGTTTCATCTGCGGCATCACTTTAAGGTATCCCTGTCACTGAGGTGGAAAATGACCCTGCAGATGACTGGAGTAGACTCTAATTCTGTTTCTTATTCCAAGAAGTCTTAAATGTAGTCACATTTGGGATTTTTTTTCATTTTCCCTTACTATTTTGAAGGAATATGCCTTCATCTAGATCCACAGTGCAGTGTGTCTGCTCAAGTTTGGGATGCCACTACTGCTGTGCAAAGCAGAAATGCAGCAGACATAGAAAGGGAATTACATCCTGACAGGGTTGCTCCTGAACCTTTGCAAAGCAAAGGCCTCCAATTTAACAACAGCATTTGCATGACCCAGCTCCACTTGCACCAAACACATGAGCTGGTTTGGGTATAGGTTGTTTTCTCTTCAGTAGCTGTTTGTATAATAAGTAATGTTCAGGCTATCACAGGTGAACTTGCCAGTTTGAGGGAGAAGGAGGGAAAGAAACAGCTCAAGCCCAAATTCATTTAAGGAGCTGGAACACGGGAGCAGGAAGTATGGTATTCCTATGTGCCTCCATGTCTGACCCATTTCAGGATAGAGAGCAGAGCCAGCAGCTGCAGTACCTTTCCGGAGCATCAGAGAATTCAGATGAGCAACAAGCAAGGGATGATGAAGAGGGACTAAGAGAAGATGATGGGTATGTGAGAGAGAAAGAGTCTATCAAAACTCTGATTTCAGATATGTGGTAGAAACAAGTTTTGGCCATGCTTTTGGGTTCTGCTTACCTCTGTGCAAATAGTCCAGAACTGGAAAATAGTGCTCTGTCTGGAAGAGATTAAATAAACCCAGCAAAATCCAGCAGAATCCTTTC